>NC_135055.1:11373636-11676666 GCF_051014685.1 Ptiloglossa arizonensis
CATTTTTGCAATATAAAAATCATAAACAGTTTTTATATTGCGCAAATTTCGTGGCAGAAGATACTTTAAAAATCTCTAAAAAATGATAAACATTTTGCTTAAAGCTTTCTATACAAAATAAACTTTTCTCTTACGTACGTATCTCGTACAGTAATTGATTAGCAGCAGAAACTTTTCTTTTTTACTTTTTCCATTACCGTTTGTATAAATTAACGATAAAGAATAAGACGGTAATTGAGTCCGTGATAAATTTTTAATGGATTGACCAATTAATCTTTCCTTTCAATTATTGAATCTTCCCTCTAAAAAGAAACAAGCAGTAAATAACCATTAATCACTGTACAACGTATGATTTTAGAAAATGGAAGTAAAGGGTTGGCGAATCGGCGAAGACGTATTTGAAAAAGCTCTTCAGCACCAAGTGCCAGATGGTACGGTAAAAATATTGGAGATTACAAATCATTGTTTGTCAGAAACAGAAATAAACTTTTTCAGCGATCTTTTCGAAGCTACTGTGAAATATACAATAACTTCCAAAAATGAGAAGTCGCAATTAAATCATTCTGCGAGTTTGATTATTAAAGTCGAACCGTCGAACGAATGTTCTCGGGCCATTCTTCGCCAGCAGGATCTCTTTTTAACTGAGTTAATAGTTGTGCGTGATGTTCTACCAAAAATAAAGGAAATCATTGGTCGTCCAATAGGACCGCAACTATGGTATGGTTGCGATAATCCTCCAATTCTTATTATGGAGAATTTACTAATACGAAAGTTTGGTATGAAATGTCGCCGGAAAGGATTACCCTTTGAACACTGCCGCCTAGTTATGGAACTACTTGCTAAATTTCACGCGGGATCAGTCGCAATTTATGAAAAGGTAAACGTAAGATATTGTATTATCATTTGAACGAAAATATAATTTTTAATTACAATCAAATTACGGAAAATTGTTCGAAAATTTTATACAAAACAAAATTACTGATTTAATTGTTTTAATAGTGCAATGATATCGTTAAAAATCTAATAGACATTGTTATGCTCATTTTTCAAATATTAATTTTAGATTACTTCATAAAAGTAAGGAGTGATTTTTATAATAAATATTGACTTGAAAATAATAGTTTGATATTATTCAGTGATCATAACTTTGTGTTATTTTTCAATTATTATATAACATAGGATACGGACTAGTATAAATGATCTTTAAACCAAATGCTTGTTTTTAATTTTTGTATTCAAATTTTCTTCATTTTTAAGTCCATGGCAATCCTTTCGATTAACATTAAATAATGCATTAAAGTCGCTGTAGTGTAATTTTATTACTACTCCTTATTTAATGTACTTACATTGTTGTTTTTTAACTACTCGTAAAGATATTCGCATGATATTCTATTTTAATTTTAAAACTTACCGAAGTCATCGCAATAACATTAAATCGAACGAATTTTATAGAATCCAGGATTCATTGAATCGTTCAGAGATGGTGGCATTGTATCAACTAAATGTCCAGCTGCTTTCTGTCGACTGATGGAAGTGAGCCTTCAACGGATAGGTGAAGCAATACAACAGTGGTCGGATGAAAAGTGCATCAGCGCGGCACCCAAGTTAATTAAACTGGCAGAAACGGTTGGAGCACGATGCTGTGGAGTGTACGAGTATGATTCGAACGAATTCTGTGTATTAAATCATGGAGATTGTTGGGTGAATAATTTGATGTTCAAAGAAAACGAAAAAGGCCAACCTGTTGATCTTCTTATGGTAATGCATATCTTCGATATAAAGGATATACCGAAAATCGTGGTACAACAGAGCAGAAAATTATTCCACGTGGAAATATAAATCGAAGAAAGAATAAAGTTCTTGACGAAATCGACGATGAAGTTTATAACGTGCTATCTCGGTAGTTTCACGAATACTAAATTCAGAAACTAGTTACACGTGGTAATATTAACAAGTTCGATCAAATTTGGTTCACTTAAGTACGCGCGTACTTGACGAAACTTCATGGTTGATTTTTTCAGAAACGAAGCCTTGAAAGAAAAAATGCATTCTTTTTTCTTTTCTTTTTTGATTTATTTTTACACGTAGAATTACCTCCTGCTATGTATACACAGGCCCGCGAAATGTGGGATGCATTTCAGGGATAAATTTATTACTTATAAGCAATAATGTAAGTTCGTATAAATGCATGCCCTACTTGACACACACATATATAGGATGAATCATACAACTCGACTGGATAGTATTTTTTTTACAGTTGATGATAGAAACAAGTGCTAAGAGAAATACATTCTATGACATTAAATTTTCCATAAGTGTAACAATGTACTTGTCCTTACGATATTTGTAAAGTCGCAATAATATTGTTTTCTTCTTCATTTTATTTCGCGTATAAAAGGTAAATGTTAAGATATTCGGAAATTGGATATTTCACGAGGTATATCAAAAATATTATTTTTGCATTGTACAGCGAAATATGTTAAATTATATTCTTATCATGTTTCATATAAACCTTGTTCTTTTAGTGTATACAGTTCCTCCTATATTTGTACCGAACGGATCTTGTAATTGCTAAATTGAATTTAATACAGTATTTCAAACTTTTTACGAAAGTTGCTCGAAGAAAATATACATATATTCTTTTACATTCAATAATAAAGTACTAAATACTAATGTTATACTTTCGTGATTTACAATATACAGTATTTTTCAGGTTGATTATCAGATGGCTGTTTACACCTCTCCAGTTATCGATTTGTTGTATTTTCTCAATATTTGCCCCGAGTATACTGTGAAATACGATAATGACGATTATTTTCTGGAGGTTTATTTGAACACCTTGAACGAAACTATGGCAAATATTGGTTGCAGAAGGAAGCCATTAACGATGCAACAATTAAAAGAAGCAATACACAAAAGGAGAATATACGCTGTTTTCTCTGGATTGATACTCTATTTACGAATGATGGCTAATAAAGAAGACGCGGAACACTTTACCAAAATACTTCATAAATTTGCCGGGGAAACTAGGTTGAACGTTTTCAAAAATCCGGAAGCCGTGAAACTAGCACAGAAAATGATTCCAGTGATGGACGAAAGAGGTTATTTCGATTGAAACTATTTCTGGATATTATACGTACACGTATTCTAGAATATTGAAGTACAAGGCTCGTCGTTACAGTTACAACCGAGGAAGGAGTAATTGATTTATTATAAGAGGTTCCTTTTTTTGTTTTATTTACAAAAAGAAAAGTGTTGCAATTATTTCTACATTCATAAATTTCAGAAGTTTCAGAACTCGGGTTCCCGTAGCATTTCTGAGCACCCGGACACGAGTTTGGGATATCCTTGATTTTGGGTGTCCGCACTCACTTAATCAATATACATACATAATTTATGTTGACCGCATGTTCATGTACGAATAACGATTTTACACTTAATTTAATTACACGATAAAATGTTTTAAAACATACACGTTTACAATGCTAAAAATTACACAAAATTAATGTTGTGTTAATTTTTGAAAATTTGTAACATTTTACTTACATGGTGTTGCATGTGGCTATATAAACAGATTTACCGACTTACTGATAACTAATATTTAATTTAATAACAATGACTATATACTCATGATATCATATATATATATATATATGGTGTACATACATATATGTATGACAGCCTATTGTAATTAATAGCTAAGTTATCACGCTATAATGTGAAGTCATCGAATTTACTTAAAAATTTTTAAATATAATTATAAAAACTTTAAGTTGATAAAAAAAACAGAAATAGTTATTTGCATAATCATCTCCGCGATGCACTTAGGTGCATGCACAGAAATATGAATACTTAAAGATATTTGGAACGTTGCAAAAGTAGAATTACTGTAATATTATTCTGAAAAGTCTAAATAAAATAAATAGAATTACAATATTATATTACTATGTAACAAATATGAAATAAGTATTACAAGATAGTCATTAAAGATTCAATAAATCATGCTGCTATTACCTACGTATGGTATGACTTCCATTTTATGTAATGGACAACGTTATTCACAGTTTGTTGTATATCATAAAAAGTAATGAAGCAACATATCGAATCAACAGAAGTCGGTGTAAAGAACGCAACGTTTCTTAATATTTCACATTTTAAGTATATAAAGACATTTAAGAGTACATATTTAAAAATTTCTCTTCTAAATGTCGTTTCCTTCCTTTTATTTTACTTTTTATTATTTTATTTGTTTTCTTGGAGTCTATGTTGTCCGACTTAATCATGGCACAGCCATTAAGTGGTCAAGTATCCTTTACAGAGGACAACAAAATATTGCAAATTTAATTTTTGTTTCAAGTTATCTACATAGATAACAAATAATTGTATATACAATTGACATGTAATACTTACGTTGGATTCAGAGATGCGATTTAAACTAAAATTTAATAATATTTTATTTTAGCTTAGGGACAGGTACAGGGAAAATTTTATTCGAATAAAAGATGACGAGTTCAAGGTACAGCGATTTATTCGCGAAGTTTGTTCTGTTCAAGTTTTAAGTATTGTTCAATAAATTTTGTCGTTCTGTAAAACTTGGCGAGCAACCTAGTACTGTACCGTTCAATAAGTTTCATCGAACGACAAAACTTATCGAACAACCTGGTATCTGTTCATTTCGATATACTTTGTTTATAATTTAAAATCTACTTTATATTCAACGTGTAACAAATAGAGATAACAATTTTGCTCGTCCTCGCTATGATCAAACGTTATACCGATGTAATTCTTTAAGTACCGAAGGAGGTACGTATTTGCGAGTACCGGTCCATTTCCAGTCAGCTGGAAACCTGCCTCGGTGATGAGGGAAAAACTGGGTGCATCTACACAGTAGATGAACTTTCGAAAAGATCCTTCGAGGGCAAGCGTGCGGACTTGGCGGTCAGCCGGTAGCAATTGATTTATTGTAGGGCAGTAAACCACTAGGCTAAAAGGTCTCTGAAAGCGTCGCGTCTTGGTAACCTAGATCGTGAACAGAGAAATTGTTGTGGCAAGCCTCGATGGGGTGGCCGTTGCCTCGAGGAGAATCTCTGTCGCTAGACAAGGAAAAACTCGATGGAACAAGAGTCATCACCTTCAGGGAGCTCTATCTTTCACGAATTGAAGGTATTTCCCAAAGCTTCTCCCTTCCTCTCGTATCTTCCACCTTGGTCTCTCTCTCTGTCCCTCTCTCTGTCTTTCGAAGTCTCGTTCTTTCTTTCTTGTTTGCAACTGACCTGGAAGATGCACGCGGCTAACTCCGAGCAAGAGGATTCGTAAATCATAGTAGAAAGGTGAATTCGAAAAATCCGGTAGCCGATTTTCGGTTCTCCGCACGACATTCGAGAAAGTCAGGAACTCGAGGAACCACCGTAGGGTGAAACTGAGGAATAATGGAAAAAATATACATCCGTAAAGCATCCGGATTACTCGGTCGTCAGTGGCAGAAAATTCTGCTAGCAAACCGTGATTAGTCACGAATCTTCGATTCTCAACGCTTTCGCATTTTTTCGACTGCCTATCAACCGATGGTGTTCTTTTCTTCGTTGCTTCAAGTTCACGTATACTGGATCAGTTTACTAAATTGTCTCGTTAAATTAATAATAATTTTTTTTAACTATTGCTCGATATTTTAACTCGTTCGCTTCTTTATATCGAAATTAAAATTATACTCTTCTACTATGCCCCATAGTTACTATTCACAATTATTTAATAGGTTGCTCGATAAGTTTTGTCGTTCGATAAGAAATGGAGCTATCAGGTTCCTCGTTTTATTTTTCTAAAGATGGTTCTACTGTTTGATGAACATGTGCGATGTTTCATGTAGATTCGTCGACTCGTTTGTATATTTACAGTTGTTCGAACTTGAAGTGTCGTAGTATTTTTTTTACAATGGAAAAAACGACAAAACTTATCGAACAACTTAGTACATTAGGACAGAGGAATTTTGTATGTATTCGACCGTTGATACGTGTCTGTTATAATTTTTGTTGAAATAATATCAACTATTGATTACAAGTGCCAGTTAATTTACTTCCTATGAACCTGGTACAGCTAAAATTATCGATACACTATACCTAACAAGAGTAATGTACTTTGATAATACGAAGATTACGCAATGATATTGTAACGTCAACGTTTTCCACTTAATCACATCAGATTTAATATTGTTGTCAATGGAAATTTCGAAATTTTTACGTTATCATCGAGCTTACGAGGACAATTTTAATTGGATCGAGGATACGTTTCCAGGAGAGTCGCAACGTTGTCATTAATTATGTTACTGCTATAAAATAGGAGAACTGTCATTTATAATTTCAACGATAAAAAGAACCGCGTTGAGGGAATAAAAGAAGTTCGGATCAATGGACAGAAAAAATCGTTTTAAATTCTCAAGGGTGTTATGCACTAATCCTACGATTTTTCAGATGCTTTGGTTTAATATGTGTTAGCCGGCGTATTTGTCAATGTCTCCGGTTTGAATAATGTCTGTTTCTTATCCGTCTTCCAGGAGAAGATTACGCTCAACCCTGGGAACAACTTTTGGAACCTGTGAGACGCGATTAATAAATTTCGAACTTCCGAACTATTTTGAAAGCACGGATCGCGCGAAGAGATAAATGTGTTTCTTCACGGGCGCGAAAGGTCCAATGTACGTCAAAGAACTACAAACAGAAACCGATAATACCCTTTGGATAGCACGGAAGAAACAAAATTGATATTTTCTATTATATCGGTTTAATATATTTTATTATATTATATTTCATTTCTATTAGAATATTAAGTATCTCGAGCATTCGATAATAAACGTTTGTAAGGTATAAATCCAAATCAAGTAATCGTGTATTCCGATTTATTTGGAACGTTTCAACAAACTGTACCATTTGGGTTGCTTTAAGTAACAAATAGTAAGGAATGAAACGTAATTTTAAAACAAAAAAAAAGAAGGAAAGAGACATAAAAATTGTATATGCAAGAAGAAAAAAATGGAGAACCTTCTTTGTAGAAGATTAATAAGACAGAAGTAGAACGTGAAAGTGTAGGTTGAATATGTAATTGAAATAACAATTAGTTTCTATGTTTGAAGCATTAAAAATTAGAAAAATTAAAAATCGCTACTGTCAATGTTGATTAACGACTATTGTTCGTATCGCTCATAACGTGGTAGGTACATATATGTAATTTTACAAAGAATCATATGCGCATTGATTTATAATCTAAAAAAATTAATATCCAAAAAATATGACGTTTGTAATACTTTTTATATTTGTGTCAATTAATGCGCATTGAAATGCATTGTTAAATATGTTCTTTCAACAAGATTACCTACATATTACTGTTTCAACAACAATGAAATAAGGAATAGTTTGTTATCGCACTTTCTCGAGTAATTTAATGCTTAATTATAAAATCACGTGCCATCCACAAACTTCGAGACTTTTTAAAGAACCAAAAGAATAGAATATATTCTTCGCTGATAAGACTTACTTTTTTGCCAAACACCGTTAAGACAAATTAAATTATTTCCATCATTTACAATACATTCCCTCGGTCGATTTTTGGTACATTTTGCCAAGGTTGGAAGGTAGCAGTAAGCCAAAAGAAAAACGTAACCTTTATGCGCTTCGATTACATTAATCGATCAATTTTATTTCTAACATAATAAATTGTTCTCGTGAAAATATTTATGCTTCGTTAAATGATCGTTGTGCATTACTGGCCAACCTGTTCCGTGTCGCGTTCTAAATGGATTAAACTGGGCTTTATACCACGTAAGATATCCGATAAATACGTATCGCGCGACGGAATTGTATTGCACGAATGGCGCCAGAAAAGAAAGAAACCACATATCAATATTACTCTCCGAGTTCGAAGTTCATACGGGCATATTTACACCGGCGAGACATGCAATTTTGGCGTACGACGTGTAAATACAAACGTGTCATTGGACAACAATATACCCGTGGGACTAAAGCCCGATTCCGGTGTCAATGACCACACCATTCTGAATTTTTCGATGGTATTCCGTGACGACCTCGAGTAAATTATTGCTAAATGGTGTACAAGCGGATGTCAAGATGCGGGCTTCATTCGGTTGGTCGTGGGATCTTTCGTCGACGGTCCTTTCGAAATATTAGAATGTGGAACACAATCTTTTCAATCGATAGCAAATAAATCAGGTTAGCCGAACTTTTGTGAAAATCTAATGTCTAAACAATAGGAGAAATAGAACACAGCGCCCATATTGTGTAATGTATACTGGGAGATATACAACGCTTTATGATAATTTCATTCGAAGCAATGAATGTATGAACGTTCGTTCAAATAACGACTGGAGTATTTGTTCTCTAATGAATGATATATTTTATCAAATTCGATGTAACGCATCGAAGTAATTTCACATATAGATATAAGTATTCTTAAATCGTGTATTATTTCTTTAATAAGAATTGCACTTTAGATTATAAAATCAAACTCAGTTTCGGGTTGAACGTATAATTGTCAATAGAACGAACGTTGTAAATAAATATTTGTACAGAGTTTTTATTCATCGTGTATCATTCGAATACAATTCTATCAAGTTTTAGCCTTCTTCGCTCCTACGTATCTTTTTTCCAAAAAATTGATATTGACATCTGTTGGGAAGCAATGAAAATTAAAGATGTTCGATTTTGATTTGATTTGCTAAAAAATCCATTGTTTTTCGAAGGCTTGTATGATCAATTTCAATCGATCGTTTTAATTAAAAATCGATCTTTGATTCGTCTAGGTTCCTTTAAAGGGTGGATATTCAGCTTTCTTCGTTATTTTCAAAGTTTACCCGAATTTTGTTGCAAAGAAAGTAAGTACTTTAGGCACAGCTTCTAGTCTTATGTTTTCGTAATTAAACGTTTCTAAAAAATTTTTGGAAAGTACGTAGGATTATTGGACAATGTCTACCAATTTTAGGAAATATCAGTTTCAGAAGAATGTTTATTTTCAAAAGTAGACAATGGTCGAATATATATATTAAATGTTTAACACAGTAGAGGTATAAAGGAAGATTCTTTAACCACACTCTGCTTCCAACAAATGCATACAAAATATATTCTACCTAAATGTGTACAAGTATATCGTACACAAATGTATACAAGTATATCATATACTTAACATTCAGTAAGTAGTAGATTCAGACACACATACAGATACGATGGAGTGTTCCAAAAAAGGAACGAACACGGTTTACAAAAATAGTGAATGTGTCTGATCAGAGACGTCACAATGAATGATTTGAAAATATTTAACAACATTCGTTCGGTTAAAAGTTGTCCTCACCTTCGAACATTGGTCGATAAATTCTTGCGCGGTTCGCGGTTATACATGATCCTTATATAATACTAAGAACGAGAAGGATTCGCCGGAACATTTGGTTAAAATTAACGAAAATTTATGGGGGTCACCGCAAATTGCCATAAAGATCGACCCGTGGGCCCGCAATACGTTCAACAAATATTCGGCAATGCGATTGCCGTGGTTCTACGATGTTTTGGAAATCTGCGGCTGCAAGAGCATTGAAAGATCGACCGAGTACTCGCACCGAATATTCCTTTGGTTCGGTGTTCGTAAGGACAGTAAATCACGAAACACGGATTTATGGGTCAATTCCGTGTGGCCGAAAGGTATATAGTTGGCCATTCGACGCTTTCTCCTTCGTCGATGTCTCTTTCACCGCCATATCTCCGCGTTTCAACGTTCGACCACTTTTCACGAGGACCTTGCACAAATTGTTCGGAAACGTTCGCACCTACCCTATTCCTTCTCTAACAGGCAATTTTTCGCGATAAATAAATCATGCGGTGTTGTCTGAATCGTTGAACAGCGATACTTCTCTTTTTACTTCATACGTACTAATTTCAATCTACGATCTTGTTTACATTGTTACGATTACTATTAAACAATTTCTATACTTTTCGAACGATTTGTTACTCTTTGAATAAAAATTAGAATTTGAATTATGAAATGAAATACTTCATAAGTGGTAAATATAAATGTAACCATTCAATGGAATAAGTGTTGTACATAAATTGTTATATGTTGATTTTATTCGTCGTTTTGTATTCAAATATTATCCATTTTTGAGGTGTGTTGTACCAAAGTTGGGGCTGTTTATCAAACTTGTTTGGATACGAATAGTTTAGCGAATTAAGTATTCAACGAATGTAATTTGAATATTATTCGAATACTTGAGTACATTTTGCGTCTTCTACTGATTTAATTCAATTTCAAAACTTCTTCCTTTAGTCGCTAGATGGCGATCGGTAAGATCTTTCTCGTTGTTGAATTTGATCGAAAGGTTCTATATGTATGTGATTGTTTTGTAATTTTTGCTCTGTACGATCATAAATAATTTACACTTCTTGTACTCAAATCTTAAACGTTTTTAAACATCAAAGAAGATTATATATAAATTTGAGTAAATTAATATTAAATAATACGATTTTGTTGTACTCCTTTTAGAAGAATAACGAATGTAAATTTAATCATACACATGAAACTGCGATAAATAAGTTACACGATAACTTCTATGTATTAAAATCAAAATACAGAGTGTGTCATACAGATAGTTTTATAGTTAAATAATGTTTATTTCTAGAGTTGAAAATTTAATTATTGTTTACGTATAATAAAACATTTCAAACTATGAGATTTTTCTTTTTTTTTTTGTATATAATTCTTAATGTACTATAATGCAGTTAAAGTTAAAAGTACGGAACATCCGATACCTATACTGTATGCTAGATGACACTACTATACATGTGCAGTGAATGGAACATACAGTGGTACATAATTTATGGTTGAATTAATTTTTGTACATAAAATGTAAAAATCGAAATATACGAATAAAATCGATATAAGAGTAACTAAATTAAGCTATCGCTATTTAACGTATAAGTACAATGTAACGAAAATTTTATTAGGAACAAAATTAAGTATATATTGTATCATAAAGACTTGATCATTATGCATAGTTCTTATTAATGTAATTTTCATTGCCGCACATTAAACAAATTCATATTGAACTATTTATTCTCGTATCAAGTCTGTTCAAACGTGTTGATTTACGTGTTTCATAAACAAATCGATCGAGTCGTAAAATGTACGATTTTAAATAATATTTATCGTATGTACCTATACTTTTCTGACAAATTTCTTCATCGTGATTTCCTCAAATGTTACTTCACTTAGAAGGGTAATCCTTTAAATTTACATTCTAAAGAAATTAATCATTGTAAACATTTGAATTTGACATAGTCGATTGTTCGTTGTTCCGTAAATGTTTTTTAAAATTTCATTAAAAAATATTAATAATCACAGGACTTGCATACCATTACTGGGGACAATAAAGTATCAAGAACAAGAAACAAAATGGCCACGTTCGTGTACACATGTATGTATATACAGTATCATGTATATACGTGCATATCCGCAAAAATTGTACAGTAAAATTGTACAGGTAAATCTGTTTAATTTTTTGACAAATCTCAAAATACTTTTTGCTCAAAATATGCGAAAGAATCGTAACTATTGAAATCTGTAAAAATCTAAAAAACGTTTCTCTCAAACATTTCGAGTCTCACCTACCCTTTTGAAGAAAATCTCGATGTTAAAGGATGCGACTGAACCACGTTTTCCCATAGCCCGGAACGATCAAACTCGTTGCAACGATATTCAAAATGCGTATCTATTTCGGGTGTCAGAAAAGATAATACAGACAATTATCAACAATGGTGTGTCGTCTGGAGTCTGTATCTCGCCCAACGTACCGCCGCGCTGCTTCGCTATACAGAAACGAAACACGTAACGTGATTTGTATTCGGACGTGATTTTTGTGTGAAAGGCAGAAGCCAAATGCGATTATGATCGCTGGGGACACGAACAAGGGTGAGTGTATTATAATAAAACGGGAGTGCTGTTACAGTACTCACGTCGCGTGACACGTGGCGAATCGTGTTCTGATATTGTATCACTCTCTGCCACGTGACTATCACTTTATAACTATATATCGTATCGTGTTGGGTGATACCGAGCGTGGTTCTAACAAACTTCCACTCGGTCCACGAAGGGGTTTCGCAATTCCGAACGTACGCTTATCAGTTTCTGCTCGTACCGCCATTAGCGTTCCCTGCGTAACAACAACATTTTCTCTCGCGGAAGCACAGATCGTATTGTAAAACCAAGTGCTTACCGCGGCCATGTCGTGGAACGTACCTAGACGTGTACCATTTGGTCCTTAAACAACCGAGAAAAGTGGATCAACATGATCGAATTGGGAAAACAGGAGAGTCACGGTCCTGACATCGTACGTGTCCGTTAGGGGTGTCAATTTGCCCACTGCAAGTGCAGTTCGTCCCTGTTTGTTTCCAGGAGAGCTTTATTTGCAGCACACAAGGACCGACCACGAGCGAGAGGAGGGATGGGCAAGAGGGTGAAGCTCGCGCAGGACCGTGGAAAAGTGGACGCTTCACGTTATAACGACGTTCTGATGCCAGCTTCTTGTTTCAGGATGGAGAGAAAGAAAGAAAGAAAGAAAAAAAAAAAAAGAAAAAACCGGTAACGAGGCGCTACAGCGAGAGAAACAGCTGTTTCACAAAAGTGCCGATCGAAGAAACCAGGCCGGTTCGTCGAGTCTCTCCGCGAACAGAAATTCTCGAAGTCATCGTTCAGCTACGTCCAGATATGTTATTTCGAAACTGTGCGAATCGTAAGGGTTGTGAAAAATGACCGAAGCATTGATTTTTATCCTCAGTTTGAAATACCCAATCTCGAGAAGGGATCCTTGATATTTTGTTTGAGAAATCCTCGAAATTGATCATTATTGGCGCATTCAAGCGGATCAGAAATTTCCAATATAATCCTCGCTTGGATTCAAAAATTTGAACAGTTAAAGTAAAATGTGTGAGAACAAATCGACCCAATATTGATAATATCAATGAAACAAAGCAAAAATAAATAAGCGAGACATCAGGCATTAGACATTGCACCACATTGCACAAGGTATATGCGTTAGTTATCATTGTGATTTAAAATATCGGATTGCTTCATTAGTGTGTCTAAAGATTACTATAGTAATTGTTACAATCGGTGCGGGAGTAACATAATTATATAAAAAGTATAGATTCAAAATAAGGGTCAAAAACACAATGTTTTTTTTTCAAATTAAAATGTTTTCAAGAGCCCAGAATAATACTCCCTTTTATTACACCTTAGATACAACTACAGATAACAAAACAACAAAATATACTCAATATACCGTCAATGATTGAAAAAGAAACGATTCTACGGCATAAGTGCAAAATATAATTTTACAAAACGATCCTAAAATATAGCGTTACAATGTCATTCTAAAATATAATCGTGAATTCCTTGGGTTAAGGTTACGGTAAATAAAAGAACAAAATTGTTACAAACATTTAGTCCTGGGATCCTAACGCTATCGGCAAGGATAATGAAGACGAGCAACCGCAATTGCCCCTTACTTACCAATGGTTTATCTCATTGTCGCTGAACAATAGTCGAGGATGACGAATGGTAATCATACGTGGATGAAGTTGTAGCCAAAGTTGCTTTGGAAGCCGCAGGGACAAATCACTCGATGAAAGAGAACAGAGAATAGTAGGAGAGGAAAAGAAAAGCGAGGGGGACTGGCGAGCGATAACTGGAAGGTGGGGTTGCTGGAAAGGGAATTATGTACGTTTGACGCACGTGCGTTTGTTGCGCGTGTATTGAGTGCAAACGGGGCACGAAACCCTAACAACAAGGGTGAGAACATGCCGCACAGACAAAATGTGACATCCGGACCGGTCAATTCCCAAGGTTTCCGAGAGAGCATCGGATAACCCGCTCGCCCACATGGCACGGGGTTGTGTTCCTTCGCATCCTCGAAAGAAAATTCATTTTTCCTCCGTAATTACATCTTTGCGTTTCGTTGTTTGCATTGTTCCTCGGTGTGCGAAAATAGCTTAACGCGATCGAACACTAAAGGGTAATGTCCTTCCGAGTATCTCGTCACGGAACGTTTCAATCAGCTTACTTCGATTCGACGATTGATAACGACGATAGACACATTTTGTGCATTTACTATTAATGCACTGGAAAGTCATTTCGTTTTTCTTTTTTTCGGTGAAAATGAAATATGATTTTTTTAGAGTGTATAAACATTTGATTAAATTATGTATTCTCCATTTTGGAAAAGAAATTGACTTTTCGAACAACCCAATGTAATACATTTTCTTCGTAAATTTCTCTATTGTAGTTGCTTTGTTAATTATATCTATTCTCAAACATTTTTGGATTATTCGTAGTGTAAGTCACACAAAGGTCACGTTATCGTCGATCATTGAATTATTCTTGACTTCTGTTATGGTGAAAATGTATAGTTTTGTTTAAAGAAATATCGATTTCTTTAACAACTCGAAAAATATGATATTTCTTAGAGAAACATTTTTTACTTACCAAAACATTTATCATAGTATTACCCCTTCCAAACAAATGTCTTCCTCTGACTTTTTTTCGTACTAAAAACAAGTGTCACATTTAAGGGTAAGTTAATTAGGACAGAGTCCCGAAACTGTGCTTTTCTTGTTTTAGATCAACAGAATTAAGAAACTCAAGTATAGTAAGGGTGCGTGCTTCTTTTTGATCGATAATTAATATTTCTTTACATAAGAAAATACACGTTTCTCTTTTCTTTTCCTTGATCTTTTCAAACCTCTAGTATGGAATTTTAATTTACTTTAAACTCTAATCCAGGTAATTCTAATTCGATAAATTATCCAATCTATTCGACGCAGGATTACGTTCCCGAAATTCTATGATAAAATACATAAAAATGTTCTTCGAAGTCGTTCTCTGGTGTTTTAGAGTAGGATGTTGAACTTGATACGGTCACAATCTTAGAGCGTAGGAAAAAGAGAAACATTTATGCCACATTTAAAATGAGAAGGAACGAGAGAAGACGAAAGAGAGGAGAGAAACGAGGAACAAGTCCGTACTTGGTCTTGTATAGACGGTTTCCATGGTATTGTTTTCGTCGAGGAGAGGACAGGGCAGAGGGTTTCACCGCGATTGCTGTAACAGCATCGCCGTGACGAGAGACGCGCGTATCGGTAATGTAACCAATCATCGGGCCGAGTCTGTCTGGTTTTAAAGCTCGGTACCGTCGGTGTTGGGTCGTGTACCCTCGGCGTAGGTTCGGCTATACTCGGTACGAGTTGGTTTACGTTCGGCTCCCCGTAACGAGGAGTTTAATGACATCGTCGACGTCCACGTCGGACACGTGAATGTCAGGGGAAAGTTTCTCTCTCTTCTCTATTTTGATGTATCTGCGTCTGTCGATGTACAAAATTTACCCTCCGTTGGGTATTATTATATTTCATTCTCAGAGCACGATCAAATTTGAGAGAGAAATCTAGAAAGAGAGAATTACAACGGAATCGATCACAATTTTTAAGCAACAACAGTTGTAAACGATTTTTCGCCTTTTCTGTAACATTTTTACAGATCATTATTTTGCAGCTCTTTCGAGGGTAGATGAACTCCTCGTTAAAAGTCAGGAGTGTCACCTCGATAAAAGTTTCGAAATCACTTTCACACGTCACACACTGGCACGAATCCTGAGAAACGTGACGAAATATCGTTAAGCTATCGCTTTATCAATGGAAAAGACACTTGTTTGGGGAGTATATTCCTTCCAGGTAAATATTGGAGAAAGATGTATAGAAAAAGTTTATTATACCGGAGATACTACTTGTCAAAGCAGGTTCACTGAATTTTTTTTAGCAAGAGAATCTTTGTGTTTTATATTCTGTTCTTTACCCATAACGTTGGTAGCAAAAATTGAAACGTACTTGGAAGGTAATTTACGCTTTGATCTAAGGTGACCTGGCATAAATAATTGCAGGTAATACGTGCAATTATTAATACTCGTTGTACAGGTTGATTTTACAACGTTAAATCCGTGTAGGCTTGAAGTTTTTGATGGGCAGCTTAGCAAGATTTCCGTTGCTACAAATTGGTCAGAAATTTTTGCAACAACATTAATTTCAAAAAAGAGCCACGTGCCCGACCTAGCAATATTCCGGTCCCCCGTGGTTAAAACAGTAAAAAGATGGGCGAGAGACACGCGACTCTCGCGGCAGTTAAAATAGGTACACGAGCCAAGTCACACGGGTCCTGGATGCGAGTCAATGGTGCGTGCTTCTCCAAGTCGTTAGCGTACATGAGTATCCCCTTATTTTTGTATTAAAATCACCCCCGCTAAGTTTGCACCGTGTCTTTTATCATTGCGCGAAAGTTGATCCTGATCATACGACGTTCGTTGTCGTATCTCTTATTATTACTTAGTCCTGTCACAAGTTCTACTGTATCTACTATATATTGAGCTATCGAATTAAATAAAATAAGAAACATTATTCAGTTAATCATTATTTGGTAACGTGTATTCAATTTATAAGAGTTTATTTGCTCAGTTAACGACAAGAGAAAAGTAACGATATCATTCAAAATGGCTACCTTTTGCAATGGTATGAGCTTGCAACGCGTGTCCAAGGTTATTTCAAAAGCTACTTTTGTTACAACGTTCTACGAAATATTTAAATTTTTACTACTTTTCAGTGTCATGTTTTGACCACAGTTTGTGATAAAGAGAATTCAAATTTGGACTAACGGAGGACTGTTGTTTATACTTTTCTTTCATATTTTTGCAAAATAGAGAGTTTTAAGTATTAGTGATAATTATTAAATACATTAAAGTATATATGTGCATAGCAATTATTTTATTATCGAAAAAGAAATCTTTCTTACGAGCATTGGCTAAGATTCTTTAATAATCAGAAAATCATAAATCTTCTAGACCCTTAAATTTATTTCTAGGTAACTGTTCGAAAACTATCCATTTTCTCGGATTACGTTTACGATGTCACGCTCAACTATGTTTCAACGTTCGAAACATTTTAATGGGAATTTGAACGCTCATTTCAGGCAACATATTTGACTTAACAGAAGCATGAAATGAGCATTATACTTGGATAAACAGTAACCCTTTCATGGAATATCTCGGCGAAAACCAGCTTTTTTACGAATTCAAATTAAATTTTTCTATTGAAAAATTTCAAATTTCAAATTAAATATATTTCGAAGAGAAATTTAACAAAATGTGTTCGATACGACACGCGGAATAATAGTATAAATATAAATTTTCAAGTATGGGAGTTCTGCAACAAATTGTTTATAGAAAAATTTCGATATCTGTATGTATTTTCTCAATATCGAAAAGTTAACATTTTACTAGACTCTAAGCTATGGAAATTTATTTTGAAAAGATCTTTTCCTTCACGAATCTAAAGAAACGTGAACATTCACAAAACCGGTAGCAGTAACAAAGCGCAATATGTTGATTTTCGTGTATTTACGAGGTATTTCCTACGACTTTCTTGATCATTTACGAGCTATTCTAAGCGTTCCTCTAGCTCTAATAAATCAACGCCGGTCCAGTTATTTTCAGTGTAGTAGGAAATCGATCGTAAAATTTGATCCGATATTCGAAAACGACGGCCATACTCGCAAAAGCCTTAGGACTCAAATGGGTGTCACGAAATTTAACTTTATATTTTTAGGTGCTTAAAATTGGATGATAAAATTTATTACATTATGCAGTGCGGACGTATAGTAGTTAGCTTTTTAAAATTAAACGGATAACTGTACTCTGTACACGTTGCTTAAAAATGTAGTAATTATAAGAGAAAACAGTTTTAATTCTCAGACACTGTTTTGTGCAAGAAATCTAGGACAGATTTTAAATAATGTACGGTTGAAATGTATTCATACAATATTTTATTATAAATATTTGTTTCTTATGTAAACGTCTGCAGGCCAAAATGCATCATTGTCACTGTGCATAAGTTTCCGAATATTTTTTTATTTTATTTGTATCGTGGATGAAAAATTATAGACTATATTAAAATTGACTCTGGACTAGGGTGAGGATTTGAATATTTAAATATCGATATTCAAGTAATTGAATATCGGAATATTATTATTAGAATAATTGAAAAAAGGAAGGATTGAAGAGAACAAAAATATCTTAACGCGATGGAAATGAAATGAAACTAAGTTTATGATAAAATTAGCAAAATGTTCTTCAAATATTCTTATCACTTATTTCGCTGAAACTCTTCTCTACAACAGGAAGCAACGATTGCAAAGAAAGTCGCTTACAGCCAAAAAATGTGTATGCATTAATTTACTCTTTTTTCAAAACAGAAATGTCAAATCTTTAATAAAATATTAAATGTAAATAAAGTTTGAAAAGTGACGTTAAACTCGCAGTAGATTATTTATAGTCCACATCAGATTACGTTTAAATACCACGAATATCCAAATAGTTGATCGGTGCACAAAATATTCCACTACTCAAAAGTACTCGAATAACGTTCGAATTGTATTCGAGTCGGTGAGAATTGTTCAAATATTCAAGTACAGAAAAATTCGACGATCAATCGCAGCCCCCTTGTGAATTTATCCTTGATCGCAAAACAACTTACTACAAAAAGGGTACTTAAAAATTGATCGAAAATTAATGAAAAAATTTATTCAATAATACGAACGATTTATGTGTGCTGTGAACTTCGCGAATCAAATACCTCGAAACGTGAAAGCACAAAGACTTGCGAAATGATCCGATGCACAGCTACTTCGGACATGGTTACCGAAAAGTGCAAATTAGTACGAAAGTCATCAACAGGCGACAGTGTACGTAAAAAAGAAAAAAAAGAGGTCGGACTAGACCTCCCCTGAATGGACAAAGTCACGTACGCTCGGCACGCCGAAAATGGTGTTCTCCTTGTGGAGGAACGGCTGGTTCAAAGGCTCGTTAGCGACGGGTTTCCCGATGAGGATTGTTGTCGGACGGGCAGGTGAAAAAGTTCCAGGCAGCCGGTGTAAAAGTCCGTTTGTTACAGATCACTCAAAGGACGAACAGATTTGCGTTACCTATGTATAATAGGGCGTGCGCGCGCCCATTCTTACGAATCTCCCACCGTCGTTGCTCTTCATCTCTATTTTACGAAGCGTGCTCAGAATCGAGGATCGTAAACGCAAAGGATCATTCGAACGTTTTTAACGCCTCTTATGCAAATTACGGTTTTTAACAAACGGGACCAGGTGATGCGCTTTTTCGACCTTTTTCAAACCGAGCATGACAAATCATCTACGAAAAACAACTGGAATTACCGTAACGGTGATCGAACTACAATCGGATGTAAATAACGTTTAAATTGTCTATTAAGTATCAAGAGTTTAGAATTTACAAATGGAGAATATACTTGAGATATATTGGACCGTCTCGTGATGTCGTTTCTTATCTCGTTTTACATAAACGTCTGTATAATTTTGTTTCGACGATGTGTTTATAGAAACTTCTCGCTGCATCGTTTTAAGTGGATCTTCTCGACTGTTTAGAATATGCATTCGAGACAGTTAGAGGGACATTTTTCATTTTTACGAAGTCATAAAACGAGTGTGAAAACTATTACGGTTGTATGTTGTACGTATTTAAAGAGAGGAGTGCATTGGATACAGTTAAATTTTTAACTGTTAAAATTTTACGATACAATCTTTATTCTTCAGAAAAAATTGAAGAATTTCTTCGCGATGAATCTCATATTAAATCCTTTTAACGAAAAGAAGAGAAAATATAGTAACCAAAAAATTGTGTGTCTATTAAATAAAGAACCACTCTAATGTCAGTCTTGGACAAGCTATTTGTTTAGAGATCTCTCGACCCATCAATCTTCAGTTATCTTTGGTTTAAATACGAAAATAGAAAACCTATATATAGAAAATACAATCTAGTTGTTCGTAAAATAAGAAAGGATCAAAGAATTTCGGCTCTAGAGTTTATCATTGGTAATTTTTAAAAACAATTCTTATGGTTGACACGGTAAATTAGCATAAAAGCTTGAGTTTTGTTCAAAATAACGAATTCGGAACGTGTGTAACTTTTGCATTTGAAAATGAATTTAATATATTTGGATCAGCTAGGTGTAATCAAATTCGGGAAATTCGTGAAGACGAAGATGCATTATAAACAATTTATATGGAAGCTAGTGACGTTGGGAAACAAGTGAAACGTAACGAAATGTAAATATTACTACATTCTGAAAAATAATTAAGAACAATGTATCATACAACGAACGTCAATTTTCATTTTCAACGAGCCAAATCGTATTATTCGTATTGTAAAAAAATTAATTTTAATTTCATTGATCTCTGCTTTGTAACAGTATCCAAAACAAACAGCACTTCGACAGAAGCAACGAAATTAAAAAGAGTGTATTCGTTGATAGGTAAGAATAAACCATCTTTCTCTCTGTGAAAATGCATTTGTTCGATTGTACGAAATAATTGATTCACCAAACGCATACAACTGCAGTGCATATAGTAACTCGTAAAGAAGAAGTGTGTTTCGTCCATTGTAGAAAAATCGGTCCATCTCGACGCGTGGAATCACTGTCGAGAAATGATACGTATCGTGTGCTCGTTTGAAATGGGCCAGGTCGCACCAAGGTGAAATTGAATTTGTGGGAGTGAAAATACAAATCTACGGGGGAGGGGGAATTCGGGTATTTATACGGTGGATTCACGTGGCGAGGCATCTGTCGGACAACTTAACAACTACCCTCCCTTTGTCAGCCCTCCTTCCATCCCCTTTTTATACTGTAGCACTGCGGGGTGATACACGCCTGAGACGCCCCGCAGCTTTTTCTTTTCCTTTTTTTTTTCCTTTTTATTTTTCTCTTTTCGCCGACAAATAAGGGCTACTACATGAGTATACATATTATACGCGCGTAACGAGTAATGGACGCAGAGCACAATTAGGGAGTACGGAATCGTTTCTCGTCGTTCGAGAAAATAATATTTTCCTCGATTCGATATAATAGCGTTCGATTGTACTAATTCTCGATCCGATATAATAGCGTTCAATTGATAACTGGGCCTGTGATTGCACTAATAATTTAATACTAGAATATTTCGTAGGTATTCGAACGTTACTTCGAATAGTTCAGTATTCGAATATCGTTATAATTTTCTTGCCATATCTTTCACCGAAAGAATCTGATTTATAAAATATTTCAATACTCGAGTATTCGAATACTATTCGAATTGTATTTGAATCACTGAGAAGTGTTCGAATATTCCACTGTAGCAAGATTAAGCACTTGTATCTGTGCTTTATCTATTTGTATTATTTCAGAACGTCACTCTATCGCAAGCAAGCGTCTACTTTCTCGTCATTTCGTATAGGTGCTAAATTAAATCCATCGTTTCGTTCGAAAGTTATCAAGTTATTTCGGCTGAGTATACGGTAAGTCTAGCGTGTGAAAATGTATCGACTTAAGTAGGAGTTGTAACATCAGCGTTACTACATCGAAATTAGAAACTGTACCCGAGTTTTCGATGACACATGTTAAAAAGACCGAACTCCGAATGTTTTTCGTACAGTTGTATTTTCGTGTCCCCGCGGTAGACCCTGTTTTTAAAAAGTTTTTCGTCGGTTGTCTGACAACGATACTGTGCCTATCTGTGTGCGGGAGATTCGGTGTCGCCACAGGATTTCACCCGGTACTCTATTTAGCGCTTGTTAGCGTCGACAATACGCTGCAGCTGATCCCCTTAACGAGGTCGATGCTTACATTATACGATGAGGGTGTAAGCTCACCGCGTGGTCTCCACGAGAAATGCGAGCACGCGACACTAACACCAACAACCGACACCGACACCGACCACTAGATTGTTATTTCTCAAGCTTCCACGGTAGTACAATTCCAGAAACTTTCTTTTCACTGATATTGCTGCGCATTTCGAGACAGAGTTTTCATTGTATCGTTACCTTCAGCTTCTGCTTCGGCGTCACAAATTTTTCAACGTCTATTATTTTCAAATGTCAAGAATCGTACAATGCTCGACAAACGCGACGATATTGATATCGTTCGGTACGATAACAGTCCACGTTGCGATGAAAACGAACCTAACGAATAAAATGACGGAATAGATAGCCATAATCGCGGTAACAACTTACATCCACTTTGATGAAAACTGTGTTTGAAAATACAGGATACTCAAAATACAGAGATTAATCGAAGCACGCCAAAGTGTTACAGTTATTGTAATTTTTCAGACAGATTTCAAAAACTTGATGTAATCGACAACTCGAAGGTTTAAGAAAAATTTTAAACTTTGTAGAAATGTATTCTAAGCGTTACTAAGAATGTAACTATTTTTTATTTTGGCAATGAAAGGATACCAGGGATAAAAACAGTTGTTTTTTTATCACGTGTAACACGTATGTTAATTAGTTCTAGTTTCTTAGAAATTGCGAGCAAATATTTACAAAAATGTAAGAAATACTGAAAAAAAAGTTCAAGTGAAATTTGAATGATTTCCAATACTCTACAATGTAATGGAAACAAATTTTTCGACGAAAATTAGTTTAAAACGAATACTGATACGATGATACGAGGATTTGTAATACCTTTGAGGGTGTGTTCTCATTTCTGGTATCGTTTTCTTGTCCCATCAAGAATGTCGCAATAAGAAACATTTATATCGTTAACGTGACTTTGATGATATTTCTCACAGAGTTGTAAATTTTTTTTGAATTTTTTACTTCTCAAACTCACCCGTTTATTTATGTCGGCGCGCGAGATCGTGAAATAAATTTTCGTTTGTTTTTGTTACGTTTACGTTCTCGTAATGTTTGAACGTGTATTATAATATAATATAAAAATATTATGAGATCTGTGAGGCTCGTTCCGATCGATAACAATTTCATAAACGGAGTCATGTATCAAGAGTGGTTTCGTATGTTAATTACCCGGGAAAAAAGGGTATGCGAACAGGGAGATGGAATGGCAGATCACGCGATACAACTCCATTCGTTGGAACGAACCAATGTAAACTAATTAGTCGCCTCGACAGAGATTGGTGTATTTATATCGAAACTTGTGCTTAAAGAATGAATCACAAGTTTGCCTTGCTTTTACCTCTTTCTCGTCGGTTTCTCTCGTAGATTCTTCTTCTTTTTACATTCTATAGGAGCACGTTTCTAAAACTAGCTAAGTGGTACATGCGTGTATACAGGGTGGATCATTTGAATGGGAACATTTAATAATCTCCGTTACTTACGGTTTTACGAAAATATTCTTCGGGATAAGTTACACTATTTGACTGTTTGAAAGTGCACGTGTAACGGTAGCATCGTTATGTTTCTAAGCTAATTATTTACTAGAAATTAAGGTCTTCGATATCTTTTTTAAACGGCACTCTAGATATTTTTTTGATATCCTTGTATGGCATAAAAAAATAAATTTAATAAATTTGTAAACCGTACTGTTCCGATCATTCGATTTGGAAAAATTTACATTAATATGTCTTAATATTATCAAACAGTTATCGCTTGATGGATTTTTACTGTAAAATTTGTTTACGATTCTTGTAATTGAGAGCGTTAATTGAAATCATCGTTTCAAATGAATATGGTGTTGCTTCTTTACTATTTGTATGTTAACCGAAACTTAAGTATCGTAAAAATGTGTTATGACTTCTAGGTGAAGATTGATGACTTTCATTTGTGGTAAAAACCAATAACGATCGAGACAAGTGGTGCGTTTGTACAGTGATAGATTTCCATCCTGTATTTGCCCCTCTTTACACGCATTTTCTGTCATAATAAAACAGTTTAAGTAAACCGGTAGGGTAGACGCTAAAACACGCAACAGGCACAGAACCGTAATGAATGAAGCAATTAATGTTTTAAGAGCAATGCCTTGCGAGCTGCGACACAAGTATCTGAAAACTCGAGCGAGAAAGTGATATCTTAAAAAATCTACAATATCAAAAGATATATCAGACATTATCGCAGCATGTGCTTCGATTACGTCACAGGAGTTAGAAAATGTACAGAAGTCACTTATAACGAGACTTACTGCATTAACACGAGTGGCCATCATTTTGAACATAACATGTAACTTCTGATCGTGTAAGTAAATTGAAAATATAACAGTATAGTTTCTAAGGTAGTTGGATTTACTTCTTATACTTTACAAGAAAATAAAAAAAAACGTTTGGTAAAAATTCTCGTAAGAAAATGATCTTGGAAAAATAATAATGCTATACGTATCTTTTCAAACAGTACAACTTTGTCCCAAAGAGCTTTTTTATGCAATCATAAATAATAGAGAAATTTAAGTGTTTTCATTCAAATAATTCACTTTGCATATGCACAAGAATACACGTTATGCGAAAATATTCGTATAAAAAATTGGATAATTGATGCGTATCATATACAGGGTATTTTAAAATTGATGATCCAAATTTTAGGTATAGTATAGTCTTCCATAGCGTACAGTATTGTCCATAGTGTACAGTGGCAAACATATACTTACAAACATGCGATTAATTCTCATTTTTTCTATTATTGCATCGACAATATTTATAATTTAGTTCTTCTTACATACTTGTACTGCTCTTCGATCAGCTACTCCATTTTCCAGAAGTTTCTTAGCAATAAATTCACTTCCTCTCGTTTCACAACTATCATATTCACTCGATTTCTCGTTTTTTCTCGAACGCATGCTAAGAAGATAGCGTTTCGTCACGCGAGAGACAATAAAGGAAAAATTGCAGAAAAAGTTCAATTCGGTTTCGACATTCGCGTATTACGCAGCCTTCGAAGATTGGAAAGAAAGATTTCAAAGGTGCACAAGGGCAGATAGAGATTAATTCGACGATTAGCGAATGTAGTTATCGATAATACTGATAATAAGTGGTTTACACGCAGAGTGACGGAATTTTTTGTTCGCACCTTGTACAACACGATTTTCATTAGCGAGGCAACCGTATGGTTTCTAATAATAGTAAGAAAGGTATTAGTGGAAAGAGTTAGTAAACGCCAAAACGGGGTGGTGCATCCGTGCCCTTCTCTTGGAAGGATTAACCTTCTTGGTCTATAGTCGACTCCCAGGAAGTCTATTTGTAAAAACAACCGTCGAAGCTAGCGTTTCTTTCTTCGAGCAAGGTGGAAAATATCCTCCCAGTTACGACTTGGTCGTAGATCCAAGGGATTTGTCGCGTTACCGACGAAATGTGAAACACATTTGTGGTACGCATAAGGGTGTTTCTGAAATAGTGAGCGAAACTCGACGAGCATTCTCCAGCGATCTTAACGATGAAAAAGTGTTACTTGAACATTAGTTGGAAATGTTATTTTTTTGATAACTACTAGGTTGTTCGATAAGTTTTGTCATTTTTTCCAGTGGAAAAGAATAATATTACACTTCAAATTTGAACATTTGTAAATATACGAACGAGTCGACAGATCTGAATGAAACTTCGCACACGTTCATCAAACTGTAGTATCATCTTTAGAAGAATAAAACGACGAACCTAATAGCTCCATTTCTTATCGAACGATGAAATTTATCGAGCAATCTATTATTTTGCGTTTACGACAAAATTTCTTATCTTAGTAATGCATGTAGCCAATCATGGAGATATCTGAACGCTCTATTACTTCTCATTATTTTATTTTATATTAGAGAAAGAAATGTGTACAATTATAAAAGTACTTTACACAGTGTTGTAATATTATTTCCACTTACGAAGAATGTCGAACTTGTTTATTTAGTTAATACAAACTTAATTTGTTTATATAGTTAATACCGATATTACTCCATTTCTGTAGCAATTCACTTTTTACCTCGAGTTTCATGTTTACATGCAAACTTATTTTTTTTTTTTCCATTGATTTAAGTATAGGATTATTTTCTAATTTCTTTTCGTCAACATGGCATATTATTACACATGACGATTAAAAATTATCCGTTTAAATTTAACGACTCGCGAAACGAGCGAAAGAAGATGTACAGAATTCGCTATAAAATATAAAAGTATTAAAATTTCATGAAATCGGTTCACAACGTACGAAACCGTCAAGGAAAGTTGGCGTTGAATTTTCAAGAGGGTGATCCGAAGACTTCCTTACTTTACAGATGATGGATCAACGAATCATCCATAGAAGGGATTTTACGAAAGAAAAAGAGGGCTTTGTGAGCGTGATTTGCATGCGAGACTGACATGAATGCTAGGTGATTGCCTTTGAATCGAAGAATGTCTCTTCCCTGGGAACAATTTCTTGCAACTGGCCAACGTTTTCGATACATTATTATGTACTCGGTGAATCTTTCATTTCTAATTCTCAAACTCCTCCCATCTTTTTTCCTAGAAGAATTCTATTTTTCTTTTCTTCTTACTTTTTCGAATTGATTCTACGAAAAGAATATACAATCAACCCGAGATCCGTATAAAGCACTGCGACGGTTTGTACAATAATATCTAAACAAATACAGCGATACAAGCAGTGCAAGTTTAGTCAAAAGAGGAAAGTATAACTTGAATATCAGAATTGTTTTGATACAGATGGCTATAATAAGAGCAAATATAATGGAAACAATGAAAAAAATACAATCAGAAAGAATGGAAAATATTTGGTACCAGCTAACAGCTTTTTTTTTTAGTAAGGCACTAATACTTCGTTCTTGACCAGAAAATCTACCTAATTTATAATAACGATTGCTATACAAGTATGTTTCAGATAAAATATTTCTATACCTAAAAATAATAATGAACATTTTACGTTTCTACAAATATTCTGCGACTAAAACAAATTTTAACACGATCCCCAAAGGATTAATATTTTAAAAAGCACTGTTTTAACATCTTGAACCGCCATGATTCAAAGAAGTAGTACAAACGTGTACCGTCACTGGCGAAAATAGCAGAGTTAAGCTTGTTTTTATTAAAAATAATCTAAAACTACTGCCTAAATTTATAGTATGAAAATAAACGTTTCGATATCTATAATAGAAATGAACACAAATACTTTGAATATGATTACGAGTACTGGTAGTTCAAACATTAATCTGTTTGCAAGTATCTATACAGGGTGTATAAATTTTGCTCAGGTGTTAGTAAGTGGTTTTCAACAAAAAAATTTATACACATTATAGATCTATTTCGTTTCATTAATTAATAATATCGAATATTGACCATACCTACAGTGAAACAATAACTTTGACGAATTTACTTTATTTTATTTTCGAATTTATATCAAATTTGCACGTATTGTTCAAATTGTCGATTTTCCATTTATTGACGCAACGTCAGTCGTTTATGCAGGACGTAACGTAATAAGTGACAATACTTCAGGAGCTTATTCAGCACCTAAAAACAATGAAGAAAATTCATATTAATATATATCCTATTTCTAAGTAATGGTAATATCTATTCAACTGTTTACGAACAATGTCTAATGTCCATATTATTCGCATCCTCGCGTAGTACTCTATGAATCAGTTTAATTTGTCTTTTTGATAGGAGCAATACTTGTTAGGCAATTGTATCGTGACTTATTCAAACACTATGTTGAGTAATATAGAACCGAACAAGAGTTTCAACAAATTTGATTATCAGGGAGTGTTGAAAGAGTAATCACATTGATAACGAGACGTCTCGAGGCACGTGTTCAAATGCAAGGTACTAATTTTGAGCATTACCTGAGAAGGTTGTCAGATACAAAATAACAGAACACAAAACGCTATATTTCGTAAACAGGTGAAATGAGACATATTTTTGTGTATACTGTTTCAATTGTTCTCAGGTGCTTAATAAGCTCTTGAAGTATCGTCCACTTATTACGTTACAGCCTACGTAATGAATTTGGTTCCCGAGTACATCGTTTATGTTAGTCTCAAGAGCAGAGACAAGTGGTTTCCAATGATGAAGGCAAATCTTGCGTGTGGCCATTGCCCATTCTCAATCTTTGATTCGATACGATATAGACCTGTAGCTGCAGATGGACAGAATTTGATTCGAGTAAAAGATGGCGAATAAAACCTACTTGTTTATAACGTTTAATTTTTATATTAGCTCACTTCGATTGTACAATTCAGATTGCAATTTTTATTGACCGAATATTGCACCAGAAGTTCTTGATCTTTTATTCGTTATTCGAAATTTATACTTAAATAAGTATTTTACCCATTTCTGTTTATAGTGTTTATAATACTGTTTGCTCAGAATCACTTGTTAAACAAGTTGGCGAACTTTGTCGAATATCTCGTTTATTTTGTTATTTATTCGCTGGTACTCTGTCAAGGAAATATTTAGTAGCTAGATTTTCCAGAACGTCAGTTCTATATGTAAGTATTTTGTTAAATAACAATTATTCGAATAAATTCAACCCTTCGTTCATAT
Organism: Ptiloglossa arizonensis; assembly: GCF_051014685.1. NCBI lineage: Eukaryota > Metazoa > Arthropoda > Insecta > Hymenoptera > Colletidae > Ptiloglossa > Ptiloglossa arizonensis. The sequence goes on from NC_135055.1 coordinate 11,402,023, forward strand.
TACATCGATACACCCTGCGTGTATCGCATACACGAATTACTGTCTCGATTCTACCACGTTTTCACAGCATTGTTGGTAGCAACAATTTCGAACCGTATCGCTATCGATTAAAATAATTCGCGATTTGGGCGTGCAAGCTGATCAAAAGGAGAAAAAGCGCTCAAAGCGCGTGTCAAGTGCGATAATCGAGCTGTCGGCAGGAAGAGGCGTTCCTACCTCGTCTATATAGTCAATTCTGCGCGATCCTGCTGCGCCAGGAGCCCGAAGGGACAGGACCACCGTTTCTAAAGGAAGCAAGAAAATGGACAACCTCGAATGTCGCTTTATGCGCAGTTTTGGGGTACACGAGCGTCTCGCGCTGAGACAGAATGACCATCCTAAACGCTTCTGCATTGATTGTACCCCGTCGTCTCTTCCTGCTGTGTGAACAGAAGGAAATCGACGAGGACACGGGATCCTTCTCTCAATGTTACACCAAGTAGTAAAAATTCAACTTTTATTTTACTTGGTAATATACGACTTGTTAAAATCGTAACATCTCGCGGTGGTAACGTTGAATGGTACTCTGAAATCCGATCGACGATGAAATCGTAAGTATGTAGAGAGAGTGTTGAAAATATGGGGACGAGTAACGTTAGATTTACCAACCAGTCAAAATGACTGGTTCCAACTGCTTTTACAAAGAAATTTACTTTAAATTCTATAGTGTATTTTCAAAGACGTTACGATTCTTTTTATATTACACGTATAATCAATTTCGTAAGTTCCTCCATTTTCTCGATCATCGATTTTCCTGGAAGATGTACGAGTAACACCTTAATGCATTGAAAATCTATCGGTAGTTCTAGTGTTGAATAATACCTCGGTATTTCTATTTTATCAATAAATCAAACTTTATTAATATTCCGGAAGGTATAAGTTAAACTTTATTAATATTCCGGAATCTTCTAAAAGTACAGAAATTATTACAAAATTCGATTCGTAAATCTCACAGATTCGGGGTACACATAGACTACAGTTTTGTCCCGCTTGCGTTGCACAAAATGTAAAATTATTCGTATACAGTTGCTTTACTAGTTACGATGTTACGAGAACGGAGTAATAAATGTGTACGTCGTCGGTACGAGAAAACTCCTTCGTTTTGGTGTAAGAAAATAAGGAAGCGCGTGTACTGCGACGCTCATCTGCGAATCAAGCCCACCGGTCAACGACAAAGGTGAGGATGCCAGAAGGCTGGTGATTATTTGACTGAAACGGACACGTTAAGCGTGGAAAACGTGGTCATGGCAGGGCGCGTGTTCTCGGAACGATGCTCGAGAGATCCTGGTGATTTTGCCCAGCGTGATGCTCTTTGAGCACAACACTAAACCTCCTATTGGCGGCAATTCGTTTCGGAAAGACCGATCGATGATAAGTTTGAACAGAACGTTCGAACCTTTTCTGCAGGACCAATACCATTATTGCGAAGCTACGTGGTGTCCAGGTCCCGTGGAAAGCTTTTTACTGTCATTTTTTCTTAATTATATTTTGTTTCTTAAGAATCGTTAATGTTCTCGTTCGATCCATACACGATTTCTCAGGTATAAATACCGCTGTCGTTCATTCTTGCGATCGGTGTGCCATTCGTGTGTCTCTACGAACCCTCCATTTGTTCTAGCCAATCGAAGCTTTTTTCAAACTAAAAATAATTGACACGGGAATAGTTATCGAAAGAAACGCTCGAGACAACTGTCTCACAATAACGTTACAACTGGGAAACTGTTCAATTTTAGATCCTTGTTCACCGACACTGTTTCGTTTATTTTGATCAGTGCTCTAAGTACCCAAAGTTTGGGTCATCAGTTTTAGACTATCTTGTGAACGATACACGTATAGGGTATTTCATGATATTGGGTTGTTCGTAAAGTCATTTCGTTTTCCAAAATGGAGAATAAATCATTTAATAAAATGTTTGTACACTCTAAAAAAATTGTGTTTCATTTTCATAAAGAAAAGAACGAAATAGCTTTCCGAACAACCCAATACATATTTCAATGGTGAAGAGAGGACATGTAGCTATTTTTGTGCTCTAGTAATTTTTAATTATAAATCAAACTCGTATAATTGATACTGATATCCTTTTTATACATAATGATAAGTCCTTCATATGTCTTGACATTCTTGACTGTCCTTTTCTATAAATAAAATTAGTCAAATTCGGTTCAGGTAATAGATCTTCCACACAGCCTATTCATCTTTTAGAAAATCATTCGTCCGAGAACTGTGTACTCTAAAATGTAGCAGTGCCCTGTCATAAATAAACAATATGCGACTTTCTGGTTATTTTTACACGGCCGCTCTCAGAGATCATGACGACGGGTCACTTATTTTCCAGAAGCCCCTGGTGTACGAGGAAAATTCTCTCTTATGCAATAAGCAATGGTTTGTTTACAAAGAGTTATATTGTTACATTTTATCCCAACAAACTGCTGAATTCATTGTTGAGTTAACAGATCCTGTCTTAGACGTGACGATATTAATTGTTTCGATTGATTCCAATTATTCGATAGTTTATCAGTAGATACATAATTGGTTTGAACAGATTGTTCAAACAATTGATACCGTTATATTTAAGGCAAAAACTGTTAGATAAGCTATGCTCATGAGTCCATCCAGTAGTAGCCATTGTTCTTTGCTCCAAAATTATTGAATAGCATTGATGTATCATAAATCAATTAATAGAGCATAACAATTTCTTAACTATCTTTTTCCCCTATCATTGGGTCGTGTATATGGGTTCCATGTGATCCTTTTATCGATATAGGTCTAAATATCGTACCTGATTCGTGTTCAAGAGAGATCAATTGTTAAAATATCAAATGGAGCATTTAAATAAAATCACTCGAATAATTTATCCATTTTTCACTATAGAAAAAAGTGCACCAAAACAATCTTACTTGGTCTTTCAAGAAAGACAAATCAATGATATGTTTTTGTCAGTGAAAGTGTAGATCAGATGCAAAGATCATCTTTGTTCACTCCAATTGAAATATTGTTTACCTTACCATCTAACAGAGCGTCTTGAAACATGTATAATTACCTATGATCAAGAGTTGTTCGAAATCGTTGAAGGTTATGTAAGATAGAAAGTAATTTACTTCGAGAAACATTACGGTTTCTTCTCTGGTATATTGCTCTTGCAATCGCTATACGGCTCGTCTAATGTAAACAAACATTCGATCACGTTGCACGTTACGTATTTATCCGTATCCACGAATACTATTATTAGTTTGCGGTAAAATAATTACAACAAGCTGAATTGTTTTTCAAATACGAGGATTTCCGAGTAGACGAATATTTTGGCTGGACGTGGAACCAGTGTCGATATTTCTGGAATCGATTCATGTTCTAATTGTGTTTCGGTGGAAGCATCGACGATTCGACTGGCTGGTTTTCGCCTACTGGATTTAATCAACGGCAGAGCTTCAAAGATCCGAAGAAGTTGCCCCCTCGAAGTAGTTTGTTTATCGTCGGCATGGCGGTAGTGCGGCCTGCTCGATCATTTCCCTTTTTTCTCGCCAAGAATTCGTCCGATCCAATAACGCTGGTCGAGCTGCTTCCTGGAACCTTCTCGCCTCTATGTTCAGTCTACCAACTGACAAGCACCAGCCCTCCTCTTCTGGGGGAGCTTCCTCGTGTTTTTTCCTCCGACCTTCCACGGTTCTTTCGTGAAACTCAAACGAGTTAACATTTAGTAGATCTTTCGATGGTAAATTTTATGTACAGTAACTGACAGATCGCGATCAACGTAACGTTGTTTGTAGAAATTCGCTGCTGTACAACAAAATAATTGAATCGATGAACAGCACAAGCCTAAGAATCGAGACGCGTGATATTTGAAGAAACAGCTTCCTGCATTCGTTAAATTCAACTACACGAAACATGGATACAGGGTACTAATTTCCCACTGCTTAAGATCCGAACTTGTAGCTCTATCTCTTGTGTGTATAGTTTCCAGATTATTTGAAAGTGGATAATTTTGGACTTCTACTGATCTTCGACTTCTCGATTCAATTAAAGATTAGACACAATACTATTTTCGTACTCGGTGCTTTGTATTTCGTAATTAGTCTTCGGTGTTATGTTAAATTGACAAACCAGTAGTTTAGCTGTGAACAGCAGATAATTTATGGTATTGAGTATATAAATGTAAGAATGGAAGTATTTTTTTGCTTTTTTAAAAGAAACAAATGTCGAATACACTCATTGCACTTGAATCAAGTCGTAGTAAGTTTCCATTTTTGTCTTTCCTTATTTTTGTTTTTAAACAAACCCTATAGTTTTAATTAAATTATAAAAAGCATTTGTTTCTATATATACGTACATACATGCTCGCCATTTCGATTGACGTTGAGCAAAATAATTCATTAACCGTAATATTAATGTTTGACAGAAGAATTTTCATGCTTCACGTTACTCTGTCAGTATATTAGAGTCCTATAATAAAGTCTGCTCTACAGTACTCTTTCAAAGTAATTGTTCTAAATGAAAGACAAGGAAATACGAAATAAAGGAGAAAATTGCTCCTTTGAATTTCGCAAAGTACGAAATTCAATGCTTTAATTTAACGAGCCACGAGCCTATGATAGAGCCTGCACGACAGTACTCTTTTAACGTAATTATTATAGACGAACCGAAGACAAGAAACACGAAATAAGGTAGAAAATCGCTTGTTCGATTCGTTTCGAAACATACGTAATTGAATGCTCGAAATTTAACGATCCACGAGCGAAAGTTTCGATGCTTCTTGCAATCGTTTCGCTGTTGCACGAATCCGACGAGTAACCGCGATCGCGGGACTATTTGTTCCGTAACAAATAAACGGGACGCGTTTTATTGCGATCGTTTTTTTTTGTTTTTTTTTTGTTTTTTTGTTTTCGAAATAATTGACGCCGGGGCAGCGAGTTATTTTCGAGTGCTCGTTACGTGTTCCAACGGCGTCGACGAATCGGATCGTGTTACTCGACAGGTTAAGAAATTGGGGGGACACGATGACGTTCGGCTGCGACGTTTCGTGGCTTCACGATAAAAAGATGCAAGAACTGTTGTTATTGCATCGGGAACGTCTCGGCTCCCCCGCGGCGGGCTTCTCGGTGCTGAGTAAACACCGAGTGGACGTCTAGTTAGTTTACACTTTGTTTTCGGAGATGTTAGCAAAACACGCGGCCGCTTTGAAGCGCCACCACCAACCGCGAGTCACCAATGTAAACCTTCTCGTCTCTCCTTCCTCGAGAACACTTTTTCGGTACGCCGTGCCCTCTCTAACGACGATCGCCCTTGTGAACGCGTTCGAAAAACTGTTACTTCTCCCTCGATTTCATTTTTGAAAGAAAAACCACCACTCGGTGGAACGTGGTGCCAAAAATTACCAAGAAACCGAACCAGTTGGTTTCTCCAATGCGAAGAAGACGCGTTCTTTCCACCGATAGGATTTATATTGATACCACGGATGACGTTCGATCAATTCGACACTGATAACTTTCACTTTATATTAGGTTGTTCGGAAAGTCTTTTTTAGAGTGTATAAACATCTTATCAAATTATATATTCTCCATTTTGGAAAACGAAATCACTTTCCGAACAACCCAATACATTTGGATTATATATGTGATAGGTTGCTCGGTAAGTTTTGTCGTTCGATAAGAAATGGCGCTATTAGGTTTGATGAACACGTGTGAAGTTTCATGTAGATCTGTCGACTTATTCGTATATTTACAGTTGTTCATTCGTACATTCGTATATTTACATGTCGAAGTGTCATAGTATTTTTTTACAACGGGAAGAAAGACAAAAGTTATCGAACAACCCAGTGTACTATATATATAATCCTAATGTATAAAGTAAAACTTATCGGTATCAGTATATATTCACTGTTTTTACTTTATTGGTATATTACTGTTCGTTACTAGTTATTAGTGTAGTATGGAATGTAAAACTTTACGTCCAGCTCTTCTTGTAACACTAGATTATTCTGTAATTTCTCTTTTCAAAACTAGTTGAGCTTGCAAACATTCATTTATTTAATAAAAATAATATCGAGAAAGAAATTACCGCAGTCTTGGAGAATCTCGAACGCTCATGATTTTAGAATTAAACTATCGGTCGAAATCGAAGTGTACATTCATATTTGATAAAACAGTTACTTAAAAAGAATTACGACACAATTATTTATCATTAATGCGAAAGCGTGAAACGAACATTGATAATCGATTGGAAAAGGAAGATTATGAAAGATTATTAACGTCGGGAGTAAATGCTTCATCGAACGTATACTCGAAAGGATTTTAACGTTCCATTCAGATTTGTGTAAACATGCTCTTTGATTAAATAAACCGGCACGTTCTATGGTTTATTTTTACGTCGTTGGTCTAAAGTGGCGTAGTCGGCGAAGTGATAGTCACCGATTGTTATTTGAGCCAGATTTCGAAGAAGTACCGAGTCGACGGACGTAGATCTTATTTAACGAGATTAGAAGCTGAGTTATGAGTGGAGCGATGTGTGCACGAGGCGATTAGTTGATTCAAGCATTCATTATTCTATTACTGAGGAACGTTTACAAACAGAGAACAGTGTGTAGCATCGTTGATCAACTGTCAAAGCTTTTGACAATCTTACGCGTTGTATGTACTTCCAGAGCTGATACTCGAGTTTGTCGAATGTTTGCTAACCACGACGATAAATATTTATAACGTATAGAAAGAAACGATACGTTAACCTGTAAGTAAGCTTGTTCCTATTAGCGAGAACTGCTTGTTTAATTTCAGCTTCTTTTTTCAATATTTATATTACACGTGTATTAATCACTCGTATAATACACATTCGTAAATGGATATCGATAGATATCGATACACCTTCGTGAGATACCAAACAGGTTTTGATTCGATACAGTATCGATTTGGAATCCCTGTAAGGATTATCGGTATCGAAAAGTGATGCCAAGTGAATACTTGAAATTTCGATACGTATCGATACATCTTATTAAGTAATTTGGTATCGAACATGTATTAAAAAGACACGTGTACACGTATTAACGTATCTATATTTTAATTCGTATAATTCTTAGAACATGGCGACCAATCTACGAAACAAGAATGTGCTTTCATAAATTTCGAGCTTGTAACAAAAAAAAGAGTGAAAATACCAAATCACCAAAATCCTTACAAAATTTGGATTCAGAAAATTTTAACTTCTACCTAATTGCATTGACAACATTCGTTATTCCCGAGTGATGTTTTTCAACTGCTAGGAATATGATTACATGTGGACACATTAGATTGTTTCGTACACTAACTTAGGATTAATTGAATAAATTATCCTTCCAATGGAGTAGTTTGTAATTTATTTTTATATCTAGAGACACAACCTGAAAATTTTGTATAATATTCTCTTTTTGCAAATAATAACCATGATCTAAAGCGTGTAGTTAAATACACTTGTAACACTACAGTACCTAATGTACGTGAAATATTAGTACACGAGTAACTGTGTACTTGAAATTACATTGCAATAGGTTGTTCAATAAGTTCTATCGAACGATAAAACTTATTGAGTAACCTAGTACTATACTGTTCAATAAGATTAATTAAAACTTATTGAGTAACCTAGTACTATACTGTTCAATAAGATTAATTAAAACATATTGAACAACCTAGTACTGTTCAATAAGATTAATTAAAACTGATTGAACAATCTAGTACTGTTCAATAAGATTAATTAAAACAAATAGAACAACCTAGTACTGTCCATTAAGTTTTATCGAGTGACAAAACTTATAGAACAACTTAGTACTCTTCACTAAGTTTTATCGAACGACAAAACTTATCGAACCACCTAGTATGTTAAATACATGGGAAATAAGGATCTCCAGTACACCGATTATAGATCTAAAAGAAACGACGCAGAGTTTTCGCGTGTCACGCGACCAAGAATCGTATGAAAGGTAGCAAGGTTCGTTGAAGTCACCGCGGACAAGAGTTTCAACAATGAGACCAAACATCGCCTGCCGTGGCAATATCTTGCTCTATGTAAAGAGGATTTTTCTGTTGTAGCCGGCACATGTTCCATTCCAGAGACTCGGGGCAGGAGTTCTGTGCGCGCGACGGCCACGAATTTAACGACTTCATCTTCCGTTGTCATCCCTGTTGCCGTTCACAGTCCTATTCGTTTCCTATTGAGAACGAAAACCGGCCATTCCAGATGAAAAAGGCGCACGACCGCGTTCCCTTTTCGTAAGATCCGCAGCAGGATGTTACCGTGTACACCAATGTATTCGCAGAGTGGGTCATTGTGGCGGCTTGTCCGGTAACTTCAGAAGCTGAGAATCGTATTAAACCTCACCGGAGGTTTCCTCTTTAACCAATTACCTCGGTATTCACGCCTCCGGGCTTACGTTCTTTCGTGGATGCGCCTTTTTTCTCCACCATCTTGAATCTATCGTTGCAACTAATGAACGATTTGGCATCGGGTCAGTACGAACCACGAAACGTTTCGTTTCGAATTTATCGCGCGGGAAAATTTATCAATCAGACGTTGTACGGTTCCCCTTCGATTCTCGATTAGTGAACCATGGCGACTTTAACTTAATTGTTCGAGAATTAAGTCGATTTCTCGAAACACTGTTCCGAGCATTTTATTATAGTTTTTGACAGTGTATGTCAAGTTCGTCGATTGAAAAATATTTTTTAGATATTTGAATATTTCTCAATACTACAGTGTTATTTTGTAATTAGTGCTTACTTTTTATACTTAGAGATATATCTAGCTTTGGGTATATGTGAGTTGGAAAAAGTAAAGGGGAAAATACTTGTAAATGTATTGAAAAAGGAATAGATTTTGGAAGCTTGGGAATTGGTATTGTTGGTGTAGGAAATAAGACATATAAAATCAAGTATACAGGTACACAAGTGTCGTTAATAATACGAAGAGAATAAGTTTGTATAATAAAGATTAAAATTTATCCATTCTTCCCATTTCTCCATGCAAACCTTCGGTTACAAGATTATCCATTACGTCAATTTGTGTAAAATTATTCTTTTCTAAAGGATCTTATTCAAAATTGACGAAGTCTCTCCTCCATGAATTATTGCGCATCTATAATTATTGTATATTACAGATACGTAAACATAGTTGTTATAAGTTTCTGGTGTCAATTTGCTATCTAGTCCATAAAGGAAAATAAATACATAACCATGAACGACTGAAACTAATTTCTTACTCGTGTAAATAGATGTACTCGTTAAGAGTCTTCTAGCGAATCCGAATTTGTGACTTTAATCGAGGTGTCATCGTACGTCAAATATACTTAGAAATAAAAATTTAACAATTTAATAGCCTTTGTATTAATGCGTATGTCGAGTAAGGTAATAACACTCTTTTTTGTTACACGTATATAGAAACAATTATTCTTAGGGTGCTTCTCTATTAGTTTCACTTTTACGATAAACAGTAAACGAGTCTGTCGAAGTAACCGCTGACTAAAGTGGAATAATCCAAGGATCAAAACCAAAATTAAAAATTCTATGATCGTTCCGATGCACGGTGCTTTTATGGTTACCGAAACGTTCAAACAGCTTTGTAATTTGATATCCGGGTATATAAACCGTAGATGATGTCTCGGAAGATACAGTTCTGTTTTTCGTCGTATCCCGAATTCAATGGGTCCTTGTTTCTAATCTCGTGCATAAGAATTCTAGCAAAACGCGTTAAAACAAAGTACACGTTTCCTTGGTAACTATTCTCCTTTCTGAAATAGGTCTTGTAATATTTATCAATGAAAAATCTCGACGGTTTAAAAATTAGTTAATACATTCAATTTTGTACACCAACGTGAGACATAATACGAAAACAATTAGTTGTATGCGTTTGTTTGTGACCTGATAAACGGTCGATAAAAAGTTTTAATAGTTGAATAATGCAATTACAAACATATTTCCTAAAATAAATGTATCGTTATCTGTTATTTTAATTTATCGCTTTCTATGGTTGTTGATTAATATTTGTGACACTTTTTTTATTTAGAATACGAATATTAATATTGACATATAAAATAGCTTTGAATTTGTTGCATTTGGTGCATTCAAATTCAAAGTTATGATCATTTGAAATTTGTCGCTCTGCACTTACTATTTTATCTGCTTTTTTAATTACCTTCCCATTATATTTGAATTAAATAATTTTGTTTTCGCTAAGCTGTTCAAATTTTGATCACTTTTTAGTATCTTCCTTCAATGCTAGCTTGCTTATATTTTACAACGGAATTCCTTGTTATTAGTACTTTGCGTTCGATGAAAAATTTAAGAGCTATAACGAAAAATATAAACTGCCCGTTATGTTAAACTATTTCCAGTATTTATTAACCGACAATAGGAGGTTTGCCGCGGACTGACACATTGCAGAAAAGTTTCCGATATCGAGACGAAACTGATCTGTTCCAGAATTAATGGCACGCTATAAATATTAATACCAGTTAGAGATGCAGTGATGTACATAGACATAAATCCCGGGGAAATGTGGCACACTATATTTTTATCGATGTAACCAAACGCCAATTATCGACACCTCTAAGAAGAGAAAGGCGAAACCTTATAGCGAGCAGCGTGATCCGGAATCATATTCGCTTCGTAACCGCGAAAAGTCGGAGCTAGTCGCAATATTTCTATAATATCATCTACCTTCCACCCCAAGTTGTGTGCAGCAGGGGTCGTAGAAATTTTATTTGCTCAGCTTGTTTTTTCTTTGTAAAATCGAATCACTCTCCCCTTTCTCTAGCTCGATAAAGTGTAAACAGAATTTTATTTCTTATGTACGTATATCAAACTTGGTGTTTCCACGTTCTTAAAAATGTTGATAATTTATAATTAGTATTAGATTAGTATAACGTTGTTTGCTCGTATATTATTTAAAATACACTTTACCTAAGAAGAGTCCCGTACCAACTTTGCGACTGAAATTTTGAAATTCTTAAATAAATAATTACGTAATTATTAAATAAATACACGTGATTAATTATGTTCGAAACAATTGCAACAATTTTTTCATTGTGTGTCGTATACCTACAATAGAGAAAAAACTGGATTGTTTTAATTTAGATAAAATGCAACCAATTATAAATAAATCACGTTCATCGTAATCTCTTTAACTTTAAATACAATTTATGTACATATATAGTAATTTTATATATTATTTCTTTCGAAATATTATTACGCATTAGATCGCCCCATGAGTAACGTTTCATCGTACGGTGCAAAATCGTTGACAAAATAAATAAAATCACTAAATTTCAAACGAAATTTTGCTTTATATTGGTTTGATTACAGCGACTACAATCTCGCAACAACGTTCAACAACATACGTTACCTTTTTCGGGTAACTTTTACAACGTACTCGAGAGTAACGATTATTGCTACACATTTTTCACCGTTCGTGTACCTATACGTAATCATGACACAGATATTTGCCATTTCATAGTCTCTTTTTTCACATAAACGTTTCATCGGTGGCCTCGTGAGAATTCTATAATATGTAATAGGTTGCTCGATAAATTTCATCGTTCTATAAGAAATGGAGCTATTAGGTGTCGTCGTTTTATTTTTCCAAAGATAGTACTACCGTTTGATGAACATATGTGTAGTTTCATGCAGATCTGTCGACACGTTCGTATATTTACAATTGTTCGATGTTGAAGTGTCGTAGTATTTTTTTACAATGGAAAAAACGACAGAACTTCTTAAAAGAGCTAGCATTGTATTTACTTTGCACCTTCGCGGCTTCTAAATTCGAACAGTTTGTGCTCTATTACATAACTTTATGGAGGGCTGTGCAATTACTCGTTTCACGGGTAACCTCGAGGAACCGCTGTTTCTATCGCGGTCATCGGTCACATGTTTATAATGGATTCTCTGTGGTTTTCGTGCGGCTGCGAGCAATACGACCCCGCTAAAGAAACGAACCCCCGGTAACGAAATTTACGACGTCATTTCTTGGTTTACGGAGGGAAAAAAAAATTTATAAGCCCATCCCAATCGGCGCTCGCGCGGACCCTTCTTTGCGAGATGCCCCGAGAAGAACTTTAGATTACCTGCTTTCGTGTAAAACTCCGGCCGCAGATATTCCGAAGCAACTATTTCTAAGGTAATAACCCCGCTAGAAGGTTCTAACCTCGTGGAAAACGAGAATTTTGGAACACAGATGGGAACACCGTTTTATTGAAGGGGTTAGCGATCCTGGGGTAAGAACCGTGATCTTTCTCGTGTCGAAGAAGGAAGGGATTGTAAATACTCGACCGCGTTAGTTTGTGTATTATGTGTTTTGAATTTACTCGCGTAGACGTAGTAAATTTGAAAATTGTCGTACGTCTGGGAGGCGGTCAATTCTCCTTTTTAATATGCGACAGCAGATAGACACAAGAGTGTGTTTGGAATGGTTTTATCGTAGGAGTAAAAACGTAATAGCAAATAGAATAATTTTTGAATATATTTTCAATGGCTCAACCAGACACTTCGAATAGGGGAAGAGAACAGCAGTTTTGTAATCTATATTTTTAAATAAAAATAATTTTGTTTCGTAGTGTCAAATCTAATCTTTTCTTTGTTTTGTGTTACTATATTCCGAACTTTCTGAATATTGGAATAAAAAATATTAAATTATGGGGGAGAGGGCAACTGAAAAATATTCAAAATACATTTTCTCCAATGTTAAAAAATAAATTAATTCAAAATGTTATGATTCTTGATATTGTACAACGCGCTGAAAAAGAATCTTCGAAGAAATAGCATCGTTTGTGTTCCACTTCTACAAAATTCCAAATTGTTAATTTTCGAGTCACCGAGCTTGTCTTGTAAGTATTTAGAATCGATAAATTAATTTGTTATTCGTTATCTATTTCTTATTCTTATTTTCTATCTTTATTCATTCTTGTGCTCCTTTATTTTCCTCACTTTTTCTATCTTTGTTCAAATTCTTCGCGTTGATTTTACCTTTTCTTTTGTATCATGGACTACACGTATATCACACTAGACGAGGACTATAGAACAATACGGTTGAAACGTTGAGTTAAAAGTTTATTTGCAATAAATTGACCCTATCGTTCCATTCTTATCTCGATTCTCGTATTGCTAATTGTATTGTCGCCGGAGAAGCAACGTAACGTTACTAATTTTGCATTGTCATTGACTGGAAATTTTGTGTCGCACGACGCGAAGGTGTCGATCGACTTTCTTGCACATTTATCGAATACGTGAAGCGTAACGTTCACGATTAACGCGTTGTTCGATAGATCGTGAGTAGATTGGCGTTAAACTGGATGGATCGTTGAAATCAAGGAGATACGAAAAAAAAACAGTGGTCAATACGATGTTGCCGGACGTTGAGCGAATTAAATCACTTAGTCGGACGACATTCTATGATCCATCTTTTGTGCGTGCAAATATTGGCTTTCTTTCGTCAAGCCGGTTGGCTACATTAGAATCAATCGTTTTATAGCCTCAACGAGACTCGTTTTAAGTGCTTTGTCTGTCAATAGAGTTCATCAAGGCTAAGCGTCTAGTGTGGTCCACAGACTAAACTTCAAGAAAACGAGCATGCCAGACTTCGTACACTTTTCACCTTAGGTGTATTTATACTTATAAAATGTCGTATCATTTTGTGTTCAGAACGTAGCTGTTGTTGTCATCGTGGAGAACTAAAATACGATGGTCGAGAATTACGAGGTTACTGAAGCATGTTTCCAATGACACTTTCGATATATAAAACGTTTACGAAGAACCGATGTAAATGTAAGTGTAGTCGATACAATAACCTTGGTATTTAATATGTGTTTAATCGTATTTTAAAAGATGTAAATACGTGACAAGTATTTTTTGAAATATTTCTTTATTTTTCATTTCAAATACCTTCCGATAGGTTCATTTCTAGCTCACATTTTTCTCAATAGTTTTGTACACAAAATGGCGAACGAAAGAAATAAAAATGAATAGTTTTATTGAAAAAAAAAAAACATGGATGACCTTGAGGTGTCAACAGAAAATGATCTTCAAGACAATTTTTTTCTTGCAACTTAAGAATGATGTGTTATTATATTATAAACGATTCACACTGTATACCATTAGTAGTACAGACTAAATACTTGAGGAAAGACAATTTTAATTGAAAACTCGCACGTATCCTCCATCAGAGCTAGCGAAAACACTTGTCTGCATATAAATTTCGAGTAAGGAATAAAAAATAAATAAATTTTCACGTATTGTCTGTTCCTTGAAAATTTATAAAGCTTATCCAAATACCCTTCCTCGATGGAACAAATGTTGCAAATAAACAGTTGTACAAAATTTTTCGATAATAAAATTCTTGCCTTCGCACATGTGAAAATATGAATATTAGTTCGATTTTCATTCTCGAATGTACGAACATCCGAAAGGACAGGCGAGGACAAGCATCGAAATCCTGACTTTAACGCATAACCAGCTTAGTCCTGGTCCAGTGAAAGGGTTATAGATTTCGTCTGGAGTTCGAAAGGGTCTCGTTTGCACGGGAATCCGATGATCCAGCCATTCCTGGGGTTATGTTGAAAACGAGAACGAATAAAAGCTCTCTAATTCTTACAAAAGTCCACGCCGCCCCGTGTTTAGAAGACAACCCAAAGTAACCGGACAACAGACCACCCCCGTGGCATTCACCAATACTCCCCTTCGGCACACCCGAAGTATTATTTTTATAAACCACTTGGACTGTGCCCGCGGGAGCAGTCGAGACGAACTAATCCAGATTAAAGGTAGAACGTGGCCCGCTAATCCGAAAATTCGAGAATTCGTGAATAGATTGACGGTCGACGGTCTGGGAAACGGAAGTCCGTACCATAACGGAACAGAACTGTGTCCTGTCGCTCTTGACACTCAGAAACCTCGGTCTGCTACTTTCAAATGTGAAATTCTACTTGGAAACACTTAAGAATCTATCGGTATGTGAATAAATTGACGAAATTTTTAATAACTGTTATATCGAATAATACGTAACGGAATAAATTCAAAATTCAATAAAAATTTGTACTTCGAGGATTTTCACTCCAGGAGAAAATGTAACGTTGATGCATGCGATACGGAGAAACAAAGTAGGCACGTTTGATACAATTTATGGAAGAGTCTATTCGCATTTGAACGAATTCTCGAAACAGTTTTGTATAATTGTTACGTTAAATAATACGAACGGAACGAATAGATATTTTTAAGGAATTTCTGTGTTGTTGTAACGAGAACAAAGTATGAAATTAGCTCAAACGTATAATTATAATAATGAAATAAACGTTTCGACCCTTGGATTTAGATGTCGATTATAAACTATGTCCATTCAAACAGGTAGTTGTTTTATTCATGAAAGTTATTCACGATCACCAGATTCACATTCACCAGATAGGTCTTAGATCACATTTTCTTAGAAAAAAAAAAATACGCGTCGTTACTCTTAAAATTAACGTGCAATACTTTACGAATATATTCGTCAATCTTCGACATCGTCTCGTGATTATTATTTTTAACCAAGCATCAATGCAAATGATTAATTCGATTTTTGTCCCGCTGCTCGATAGAGCATTTATCGTCCTACGTTGGTGTAACATTTTATTTTTATTTCTACACGTAAAAGCCAGTGGTACGGTTAATCTGGAAAATCCCATACGCTCCACATATATATTCAACGAGAGTGTGTTACTCGACAATATTTAGCGATTTGAAGTACTAGGTACTCAAAATCGATCTATCCTAAAGATAAAACGTCACCAGCGAAACGAGAAAGAAATTTATTGTTTCCGACGAAACACGGTGGCGTTGCTCGCAGGTAATGATTCTACTCCCATAATTTTCGTCGAACGCGCCATTGTTCGTACGACGAAACTTGCAAAAGGTCGGACTTTCGCGGATTATCGGCCGGGTTTCGACAGGTCAATGTCGCTTAACTTTTTAAGTCAAACAAATCGCATTAAGAACATACCACGATCTCGCAGTTCATAGAACTTTACTTGACTTTTTACCAAAATTTCACCTGCCCCCCGCCCCGATCACCTCTTCTTCTCTTTTTTTTTCCAAGTTTCAACCCGTTCGTCCAACGTAGGATGATCTCCGTGTCCGAACCCCGAAACGGCTCGAAGATTAGCTGGTTTATCTTATTTACGTCTTTTATCCTACGGAGAGGAAAGTTTCGCGCGGCTGTTGCTGGCTAAGCTCACGGATCCAGGAGATCTCCTTTGGTTTTTGACAGTTTCGTTTCTCAGACGTTTCTTGGCCGACATTTTCCCGGAGAAGATCATCCGTTTGACTTGCTGACCGCGGAATCGAGGAACCATGGAAAAATTGTACTCCTTCGTGGTGTCAACGCTGGCTTTCCAAGCCGCTACGAGACAAGCTGTCCGCAAATAGGACAGTTCATCTCGTGACTTCGAGGTTTACCAACGAAAGTCGAGACTTTCGACGGATTATCCCATTTGGCTGTGTGCCAGACTGATCGGACGAATGAAGAAAAAAACAGCGTCGGATGTATACCCACCTTGACGTCGTAGTATGCAAATTGGGTTGTAAATAAAATATTTTTAACTAAACGTGTGCGTTTTGGAGAGAAGAGCTTCGATTTTTCCAAAGACGAATTATTTTTTATCCGAGAAGTAAGCAACATTCAAATGTCGACTCACGAGATTTATCCATCTTCGATTGTATCGTTGGGTTATATCGGTAGGAAATTTAATTACGAATATAATTACTTATTAGTGATCTTAGTCGTTACTTCCATGTTACAGTACTTGAAATAATTTAAGTTGAATAATTTTTCGTGAATTTTGTTTTTATATATCGTTGATTTTAACCTTTTAAAACTTTGCACATTTATTTATGCATATTTTGAGAAAACATGCATATAATACGAATTATTTGGTACTACCGATCCACAAAAGATGACACCATTGTGTTCGATCTACGTGTATTTTCCTACGACTTCAAATTTCTCCGAAGTATTCTCTTCGGGGAAGATATAATTATTAATCGAACGCAACGCGTGTAAATTACAGGGATCGAATAATGCGAATTATTCGATACTACCGATTCACAAAAGATAACGCTATTGTCTTCGATCTACGTGTATTCTCCTACGACTTCAAATTCCCCCGAAGTATTCTCTTCGGGGAAGATAGAATTATTAATCGAACGCATCGCGTGTAAATTACAGGGATCGAATAATGCGAGTTATTTGATACTACCGATCCACAAAAGATGACACCATTGCGTTCGATCTACGTGTATTTTCCTACAATTTCAAATTCCCCCGAAGTGTTCTCTTCGGGGAAGATATAACTATTAATCGAACGCATCGCGTGTAAATTACAGGGATCGAATAATGCGAATTATTTGGTATTACCGATTCACAAAGGATGACACCGTTGTGTACGATCTACGCGTATTTTCCAACGATTCGAAATTCCTCGGAACTGTACTCTTCGTGGAAGGTAGAATTTGTAATCGAACGCAACGCGTGTAAATCACAGGGATCGAAGGTGCGTAAAATGTGTAGCGGTTAGCGTTCCGATGTTATAGGAGGTTTCAGATGTTCGTTCGCGCGGAAGGGGAGCGTCGACCGACAATAGGTGGGACTTTCATCGATCTCGAAGTAGCGTCTCTGTTCAACGGACACGTGGTCGAATCGTCATCGCCGAGTTGCCCGTGACTCGCGCAGAATCCCGTCGCGACGCCAGCCCGCTTTGTTGAGCAAATAGAGTCGTTTGTTGGTCCATTCCCCGGTACCTGCGCGTCCGCCATCCGGCACCCCGTAAAAGCGGCCGACTGACAAGAGGATGAAATAATGGAAACGCTCCGGAAAACCGATTTCCTATGCCCGTGAAAAAGGAAGATCGAGGACGACGTCGAAAAACGAAAGACGAGGAACGACGCGGCTGGAGGTCGGGCGTCCCGGAGCGGTGACGGTAACGTTTCGAACCTACGGCGCACTCTTCCAATAATGACGTAATGAGTGCACAGGCTGCCCATGATTCGCCACGGTAGTTCGTATTACAGTTCGCACTGTCCGCTGGAAAACGAAGCTGCGACAGATTCATCGGATCGAAGCGTTTAAAGGTGGCAGCGGGACGGTTTGAAATTTTTAAAGGATCGATCTTTCTTTTCTTATGTTTTTTTTTTAAATTTTTTTGCAATTTTAATACAGTAGAGAGAAATTTCAAGAAACGTGAAAGATCTCAATATTTAAGCGAATCTGGTTTTGGAGGTAAGAGTCTAACAGATTCGTATACGGTTATACGGTCTCGAAATATGGTTAACCGATCACTTTGAAATTTTTGTAGATATCTTTACTGCAACATTTTTCAGGGAATCGTGTAGTAAATTTTAATTATTCTGGAAAATATAAAGAAAAAAACGTTTAGCTTCTTGGATACAAATGCTATTTTGATAATTTTCATAAAAATCAAATTGTTCGAACGTCAGTCCCTAGAGAATATATTATAGTTTCTAGTAGTTTTTGAATTTTTGTTGCACCTCGTCCCGTTTGGCTGGAATCTTGTACACCGGTATGAAATAATTATATTCAGGAAAACTAATTATCTTCGATGAAATAATTATATTTAGTAAAACTAATTATCTTCGAATATATATTTTGTGATTAGTAACATTCATATTTTCACGATTTTTACTTTGTTTAATTGTACACAGGATAGAAAATGGCAAGCAACTATAAGCGAAGTAACCGTTTTGCGTATCGTTATTGTCGAAGAATGTTGCCGACGGAGTTCTACGAGCCTCCCGACCGGCAGGAAAAAAAAAGTACCAAGTCAGTCGATCTTCAAAACTGTGACGAATACGAATTTCTTCTATGATAATGAAGTAATGAACGTTCTGGGACTAAGATTTGATACGCTTGCCCAACCCGCGCCGAACTTCCCAACCAGCGATGGCTTCGACCTAACGAGAGGAGGCTTCGCGAACCGGTCGAACAATTGCAATAATTCGTCGAACGAAATTTCCTTATAAATCGACGATAAATTGAATGGTGAGCCAGGTCGCGCGGTAACGAATGGCTTTCGTTTGTCCGCGAAAAGATATCGAAAAGGAAACGGACGAGCTACCGCTACTTCCGCGAAGCGATTGGGAAATCCTAATCTACTTAATTCCGTAATGCGGCTGAACGTATCGTAAATCGTATCGATCCATTGAAATTCATCGTGCCGCGTGCATTGTTCATTGTTCGATTCGCGAGACACTCGAATCTGTCGGCGGAAAGATCACGGAAAGTACGAAAGTACCGCGAAGGTGGGCGCAAGCAAAGATGCAACTAAATCTATGGTTCGCCACGGGGTGACGACGTCTTCACGATGGGGGGTCGAGCAGCCCGTATAAAGATGTCCTACCGGCGACCCGAGAAACGTTCTTTGCTTCTCCCGATGCCTCCTTTTGGAAACCCAGGGCAGCGTCCTTCTCCACCGTCCCTTTTTCACGTTTGTCACGTGCCTCTTTCCGCAGCGTGCTCCTTTTACAGGCGTATTCCCTCGCCCTGAGAATCGAATCTGGCCAACACTTTGTTTTCACCTATTCGATGTCTATTTCGAAGCTGAAAATTTACTCCCCTTCTGTTTCGTGCGATATACCTACGCGTGTATAAATTCCCTTCGTTGTTACTCGAAGGGAATCCCTCCTTACTTTTGTTTCATTCCTTTAGCAATAATGTTTCTATCTATTCGATGTCTATTTCGAAGCTGAAAATTTACTCCCCTTCTGTTTCGTGCGATATACCTACGCGTGTATAAATTCCCTTCGTTGTTACTCGAAGGGAATCCCTCCTTACTTTTGTTTCATTCCTTTAGCAATAATGTTTCTACCTATTCGATGTCTATTTCGAAGCTGAAAATTTACTCCCCTTCTGTTTCGTGCGATGTACCTACGCGTGTATAAATTCTCTTCGTTGTTACTCGAAGGGAATCCCTTCTTACTTTTGTTTCATTCCTTTTAGCAATTTTGATTTTACCTATTCGATGTCTATTTCGAAGCTGAAAATTCACTTCCCTTCTGTTTCGTGCGATATACCTACTCGTGTATAAATTCCCTTCGTTGTTACTCGAAGGGAATCCCTCCTTACTTTTGTTTCATTCCTTTTAGCAATTTTGATTTTACCTATTCGATGTCTATTTCGAAGCTGAAAATTTACTCCCCTTCTGTTTCGTGTGATATACCTACTCGTGTATAAATTCCCTTCGTTGTTATTCCAAAGGAATCCCTTCTTACTTTTGTTTCATTCCTTTTAGCAATTTTGATTTTACCTATTCGATGTCTATTTCGAAGCTGAAAATTCACTCCCCTCCTGTTTCGTGCGATGTACCTACGTGTGTATAAAGTCCTTCGCTGTTACTCGAAGGGAATCCCTTTTTACTTTTGTTACATTTATTTCATTCCTTTTAGCAATAAAATACGATTTTATTTTTGCGTCTACTCGATGCCCAGTTTCTACATTCGAGAAAACATTTTGTGTAATAACTTATAAAAAATGAGACTTGTGAAACACCACAATGTGTTCCATTTGTAATTGTCATCTTTCAATTTTTCTTCAATATATTTATGTACGTATTTTGTTTATTTTCAAGCTAGAATATTTTTCTTTTTCTATTTCGAGCAGTGTATTTACCTGTACGAATCCCATTCACCGTTATTTCATACTTTTTATTTACTTATTTCATTTCTTTTCATAAATGAAATAGAATAAAATTTTGTTTCCACCCACTCGAAGCCTATTTCGAGGTCGAAAAATCACTTTTTTTTTCCTATTTTGAGCAACGTACCTACATATACGTATCCTCTACACGGTTATTTCACAAATAAAATGGAATAAAACTTTGTTTTCACCTATTCGATGATTATTTTGAAACTGAAAAATTGATGTAGTTTATAAACACTACAACCGACCACTATTTTATCCTCTTTTTAAAATGTTGTTTATTCAACTTTTGTTTAAAAATAAAATATTTCTTTGTTCTTCCAAATTTTAAAATACATCAATAACAAAAAACACAATTTTTGTTGTTCCTCGCGTACCTAAACTTTCTCCGAAAGTTGATCGTGTTATTCTACGATCGAAATATTCTTTAATCGAATACGTGGTACAGTGGACGACATGACATTTATAACGCACTATTATTTTATCTTGAGTAAAAATATTTGTAATTTATAAAATCTTGAATTTTTCTGCTCCAGAATAAAAATTAAAATTCTCTTCAATTATAGATAAGCAACATCTTTATTTTTTAATCCAAAAGCGATTGACATTATTTTAAGTTTTCTTTTGTGGCAGGTAAGTACATAGTGTTTAAAATTACGCGAAGAAATATATATATATATCGGTAGAAATTTCCTATAAAAGGGTTGAAAACGCTACCATATGCTAAAATCGATAAAGAAAGGAATCTCTTGTCTACTAAATAGAATTTTCACATCACGATACTCAAACATTTACAAGTTTCTCAAAGAACTCAACCGGGACACTTTTACCGCACTCACGATCACGGTCTCCTCTTCCGGACAAATTTTACGTCCTGTGTGTTCTGTTCTTTCTCCGACCACCATGAGTTTTCCCATCGAGAGATGAAATCTAAAAGACACCGTTTCGAGGAGACATCGGTGCCTTTTTCAGGATTAACGATCTTTGCCCCGAAATGTGCGTGCTGCCACGTCCGTAAAATGGCACACACACGCACACGCACACGCACACACGCATACACGTACACACATATCAAACGCGCCGACACTATGGTTGGACGTATCTCCGAGCATTAGACTCACAGGTGGCTATTATCTCGTCCAGACGATTCAATTGAGCCGCGTAAGCGATTGTCTGCAACCCCATTAATGCTTTAAACGCGATCTTTAATTTAAGCTGCGAGCCACGACGCAACGACGAAATTCTAATGACTCTTGCTGGCAATGATTCCGGCCATTGGTTCGCAGTCTGCGTCGCAATAATACGTAGGTATTATACGATCCATCGATCCAACAAAATTTGTTTCGAACAAAAGACGACGAATAAAGCACAATAACTAGCATAGTTGTAGTTTTAATTTGAAATATTTGATTCTGTAATTCAAATTTTAATTCTTATTCATCGAGCGAAAAATCAAAATTTAAGTTCAAGTTTTATTCGGTATTCGAAATTTTTATCGGAATAGAAATTTTGCTCTTCTCTGCTTTCGAGCAAACAAATTTTAAATTACATTTGGATTATTTCCAATCATCTTCGAATGATAAGAAGTGTAAATGAAAAGCAAACGTTGGAAAATAGGAGGAACAAATTTAATTGTATTTGAGTAAAAAGCAGATATAGTTGTATCAAAAGGAATAAAAATTTAAATACATAAACCTAAACTAAGTTTATTTTCTTTCACGGAAAAACCATTGTACTTGTTAAAATAAAATAATATTTCAGAGAAACTACAATTCTCTGTTTACCAAAATTGTTAGAATTGAAAAATTTGTGAATAAAATGCAGGTGATAATTGTAATGTTAGGTGATAATATTGGTACAATGTTTCTTTCAAAATCCTTTGAATTCAATTAAATTCGAGTAATATTTCTATTCTTTATTTTCCGCTATGTTATTTGAAAATAACCGATTGTCAATTTCTATAAAACAATAGATATTTCAAATAAACTTTAAAATAGTAGGTATTTCAAATAATCTTTGAAATAGTAGATATCTCAAATAACCTTTGAAATAGCAGATATTTCAAATAGCCTTTGAAATAGAAGATATTTCAAATAACTTTTGAAATAACACTGTTGGCGTTTACAATAACGTATAAATATTTATTCGTCTATCTAAAAATTAACGTATCATTTATAAACACAAAGTCAAATCATTTTTTAACCAAAAAAAAATCTTCGTTTTGCTTTTAATCATAGAATATACTAGCACAGATTGCATGGGAACTTATTGAATTACCCTGTATATTTGTAATTTATATAAATCATAACCACATTGTTTATTCGATGTTATAAATATCTATAACGAACGATGGATATTCAAAATATTAACATTTACGAATTTATTACATTAATTTCTCTTTTGCTCCAAATTATTTTCATTTCACAAGAAGTGTTGTAGTTTATCGAAACGTTTTGGAGCATGCCACTTATTTTCAAAAGTACCTCTATATTTTTTTTTATTTCAAACGTGGAATTATTATTTTCAATGTTATTTCACGAAATAAGATAACGTGTTTGTGTTTCCAAAATTAAAGTAATCGTTGGGTAGAATTTCACGTAACGTTATTTTCAATGTAAATATGTCATTATGTTCTCTTTCTCTGATCCATCATCGTGATATGAAAAACTATTGTCGTTAACGTCCGCAACATCTTGTAATTAATAATGCAACCTTGATCTCTAGTAAGTGTAGCTTGCTCTATTTGCGAAAGCTATTTAATACGTAAGATCGACTTCAAAGCCAGATAACAATGGAATTACGAATGAAAAGGTCGTAGTGGTCCTTGCAGGTGGCGAGTACTTCGAGCGTCGTTTCGTTGTTGACGAATTAATCCTGTTAGTTCACAATAACGGGAAACAATAGCCGTAGGCAAAGTTTATCCGATTTGGACGGACGGGATTAACCAACCCTCTTTCTCGCCCCACCCCTTTGCAACTTATGCCCCGCACGTCCGTAATTTACACGCTAGTTGTGGGAAAGTCATTATGGCTACTTACACCGTTCTTCTTGATCGAACAAACTTACCTAGAGCTTTCTAACCCTTTCCTGACGGACATTTTGGAATACGACCGTTATTTTCGACGAGATAGTTGGACGAGATACAATTAAATATTTTAATCGATTCACTGTACTTATTTCATATTAATTTAATAACCCTTGTATAAGGGAAAGGTGTCGTATTTTGATTATTTTGTATATTTTTAATTATATTGTAAAAGATGAAAAATTTGTAACGAATGTTACGAAGAAAAATAAATTGTTCATTATGAATGTATATTTTCGAGCAATGTAACGCAAATTTTCGGAAAACATCGTAAATTGTAGGAAATAATTATAAGTTGGAAATATTATTGGTCCGATATAGGAAATTAATTGACGATTCCAATATTTGGCGAATATAGATTATGCTTAGATGTTCGTAGCGTTTGAATAGCGCAATGTGGATTACAAATCGTACTCTTGAAACTTATCGTTCTTTTTCAAAGTTTATTTTTATTTAATATTCACAATATTCGAATACTCGATGTCCGAAAAACGATATTCAAATACTCAATCATCCAAAATACGATATTCAAATACTCAATCATCCGAAATACGATATTCAAATACTCAATCATTTGAAATACGATATTCAAATACTCAATCATCCGAAATATGATATTCAAATACTCAATCATCCGAAGTAGGATATTGAAATGCTCAAATATCCAGAGTTTATCGAAATAGCGGTAGTATTCGAATACTCGTCTACAAATATTCGAATCTTCGTTCGAATAGTTCCAGTTTAATTTTCCAACTCGATTCAAATAAGAACAACGTTTGGTCGAATCTTACCTCGTACTTTCCCATGCGCGTGTCATTCTTTCCTTGCCGGGCGTGTTTCGTAGAGCTTCGATTTAATTTTAAATTGTTATTACCTCCGTTGAATTCTTTATCGCGCTCGAGGATCAGCGGTTTCGATCGGCTTGGAAAACGAGCTGGAAAAGTTCAAGAACTCGTTCGTCGCTAGAGTCGCGTAGCGGTAGGGAGGCATCTATTACAACTGTTCTACGATTCGATCGAGGAGCATTGATAGCGACCGTAGCAGCAACAACAAAGGGCATTTACCTCCTCTCGTTCGGATGTATTCACGCGTGACCGAGCAATTCGGTCCCCGCGAAGAGCGCGCGCCGCAAGAGGGCGTAGAAACCCGGCTATCGCGCTCGGATTTGTTTGTATACGCGGGTTCGCAGCTTCGAGTTTAGTTGCGGCTGCGCTCCCCACCACCGTCCCCGAAGCCCCATCGGCCACCTTCGAAATCCCTGCCCCCGTCGTAAATCCACGTTGTTTGCACTGTTTGCTGTCAAACATTGGCCGCAAAACATTGTGGTGGGGCGAAAGGACGTCGTCAGTGGAAGGCAGGCTGCGGCGGTTTCGATTGGTCCGATCTCTCCCTACGTGTATACGCCGGGCGTCGAGTAGGCGGGGCTAACGCGGTCGTATAAATAGTGTGCGTGGCGGGGATAACGTCAAATGCGCGACACCGCTCCGCCGGAGCACATCGATCGTCGTTCGCGAGACAGTCCAACATTCTAGCGCAGAGAAGAGAAAAGGACTATACGCTACGCAGCTCTCCCTGCGCAACGGAAAAAAAAGGACCGTCGCTAAACTAAGTGGTGTGTTTCGTCGACGACCGCGCGCTAATCGACACATTGTGAACTTATTGTTTGTGCACGTACGAGAGAGCTGTCCAGAGACCGGCCTCTCTCTCTCTCTCCCTCCTCTGTACCCGTAAATCGTGTTCAACGTTCCGCGAGATTTCGGGCAGTGCGACGAGTCGAAAGAATGGTGAACATGGAAGGTTCCGTCGAGCAGCACACGGTAACAGCCTCGCCGCCGCCGCGAGCTGCCCTCAAGAGCAGTTTCAGCATTCGTAGCATACTTCCCGAGGCGTGCGCGGGTACACCAGCACCGGCGGACAGCCGTTCCGCGTCGCCGGACGTCGGCCATGTAGACGACAGCGAGGACTCGAGCGATCTGGACGTGACGGGCGACGGAGGCACCGAGACGCCACCGTTGGACTGTTCCACGAACGCCGCGACGGCGACCGCCACCGAGCGGAAGGACGCCAAGGATCGGCAAACCGACGAGAAGAAGAAATGCGAGAAACCACCGTACAGTTACAACGCTCTCATAATGATGGCGATACGTCAGAGCCCCGAGAAGAGGCTCACCCTGAACGGCATCTACGAGTACATAATGCGTCACTTTCCCTATTACGAGAACAACAAGCAAGGCTGGCAGAACTCGATCAGGCACAATCTCTCCCTGAACAAGTGTTTCGTGAAAGTACCACGTCACTACGACGATCCGGGTAAAGGGAACTACTGGATGCTCGATCCGAGCTCGGAGGACGTGTTCATCGGCGGCACCACCGGGAAGCTGCGCAGACGGACCACCGCGGCGTCCAGGTCGCGTTTGGCCGCCTTCAAGAGAAGCGTCGTCCTCGGTGGGCTCTATCCCACGGCGTACGCGCCACCCGGATGGCCAGCCTCCCTCTACACGCTTCCGTATCTCCATCGAGCCGCCGGTTACTCGACAGCCACCGGCGCTTACTCCACCCCGGCTGGTTACCCGGCCAGCTTGCTGCCAGGCGCCGCGACCAGCTCGGCGAGCAGCTTGCCCTGTAAACCCCAGCCGTTGCCCGCCACCGCCGCACCTCCTGCTCACGGGCCCTTCTCCATGGAGAGGTTGCTCCAGCCACCGACCGCCGCCGGTTATCCGACCAGTATCACCGCATCCGGGATCCCGGTATCCGGCAACCCCTACGACTTCTACTCGACTCTGAGATCGTTGGCGGCCCATCAACAACACCAGACCACCGCCACGGTGTTCGCTCACAATCAACAACCCGCCAGGTACCACGTGAGTCATCAACCACCGCTACTGGGCCAATTGACGTCCGCCACGGCATCACCGGGCAGCAGTCCCGAACCGATGTCGCCTCACTCGCCACCGATCTCGATCTGCAACTCGGGAGCCGTGCAACAACCCAGATCCCTGCCGCACAGTCCGCCGCAATTGTTGCTCAAACCGATCACGGTGCTCACCGGGAGGCAGAGCTGAACGACCACCGCCTCGCTACCGTAGATCTCGTGTTCGATTATTCTTCGTTCCTCGAGCGACGAAAGTAATAATAATAATAAGAATAAGAATAATAACGATAGTAATAACGATCAAACGAACGAACACCTTCTCGAAACCGCGGCGAAGAGAAATTCGAGAACGACGCACGGGAGACTCGCGTCGTTCCTCGTCAGTGCGTCGCTCCGTGTCCCTCGACGCAACGGAAGCTTTTCCACTCGTCCCAGTTTACACGTACGCGGCGACACTTGTACGTACGTTGTTTTTCTTTTTTTTTTTTTTTTCGGTTTTCTCTCTCTATTTTTTTTTCTCCGTTTTTAGTTCGTCTCGCGGTAAATGTGTACATATAGCTTTAAAAGGATAAAGAAGTACGCTGTTCGGCGTTCAGAACGCGCGACGCGGATCGATACCAAAATAACGTCGAATCCTCGTATTCATCGGGGTTCGACGACTCCGAAGGTGTGCGCCGATGGGGCACCTAGGAGATACGTAATTTAATAGAAACGGTGGTCTCTCGGAGATCGAAACGGGCCTGGGTCGTGTTTACTCGTTTTACTTTTCTTCGGTGGTACCTGGCGAAAGAACTTCTATTCGTGCAACGGGTAACAGTTTTCGCGCGATGAGCAACCTTACCGACCGTCTTTCGAAATCGTGTCTCGACGTACCGTCGTCTAACCGTGGATCGTCGAAACGATCAATGACTCGCGGGACAAGATCTAGAAGGATCTTCTTCTTCGTCTACGCGTAAACCCTATCGACGCTACCGAGTCACGAACCGATCAAGAGAGCGTATAATTTTGTTAACTATGTTTCGTGTTTAAATTCGGGGCCCCTGTAAGCGCGAGGGCCGCGTCTAATGGCCCACCCTGTGATAGGGCCTGGTTGTAAATAGATTCGTTTAAATGATCTCTCGTCGTCGATCGTAAACCGCGCGATGCCCTCGATCCCGAGCCAAGCTTCGACGAAACATCGGGGATCGTTGCCAGAATGCAACCTGGTTCTCGCGGTCGAGATCCGTCGACCATTATCGAATTATGTACATAGTTCCGAAGATTGTTATTCGTAAAATTATAGATTTCGTATATGTATATATGTATACATATAAACGCCGTGAGTACGCGTGAGCAACATGTGTATGATCGTCGAAATAAATGTTCAAAACTTTTCTAGACATCTTGTGCGATCGCTTTCACCAATTATCCTCGATCCTTGTCCCAATGTACCTGGTCGACGTATTCGGCGACCAGGTGATCGTTCTTTCGATCAATCGAAAGAGTTTTCGAACTCTTTCGAGTTGCTTCGATTCGTATCAATTCGCTAATTAATATTTTTAGACAAAAACAATTACAATTTTGTCCGAAATTACGATCCGAGCTTCTCTCGCGTTCCAATTATTCGAAACGCGACGTTGTTCGAGCATCTAGCGCGATTTCTCGGATAAAGTTTCTTTTTTTTTTTCCCCAATTAAAACTGTCGAGGATATTTACATTTTTCGCGTTAGATCGCTACTTCTCTCCTCATCGACGTGTGCTCGTTATTACGCGATCGTTTCCCCTTTTACTGCCATCTTTCACCAGAGTTCAAGATCGTAAAACAGAACGTCAAACGAGGTTGCGATTTCCGCGTCGCAACCGATCGGGTAACGTTTCGACGAATGTTTAGCCGCGGTGTGTTCGTTTTTTCCATCGTTAACGGGCGCGCGCGCGCGCGCACGCCCTCGAAGGCACGAATGTCGGTGACAACATAATAAATTTCACGAAACACGTACCAGAGTCCCGTCTAAGGCGATCGTAAAAGTAACAGGCAGAACCCGCCGGCTGTCAAAACACAAGCGCCGAATAAAAGTTTCGCTCGGGCAAAGTCAACGGATAATGGTAGAACCGAGCGAGGTCGGGAACGTCGAACTAGGAAATTGCTTTACTGCTCCAATATAACCATAAACCATGTTTCGGTGGCCTTCGCGAGCACCTTCCGTCCTTTGGTTTCACCCTGGCCATCCACGAGTTCGTTTCACGAACGAAACGACGAATTCCCGCCGTTCGAGTCTCGCGTCCCTAGATTTTTTCCCTCGGTGCTCGCTTCGCAGGGAAAATAAACACCGGTTCCATGGCGGTCTTCGAGCTCCCCTCTCTTGGGAGATTGTGTCTCTCGTTGTGCACCGTATCGTTGTTTTAAATCTACTCGAACAACGAGTTGGCAGTTGCCAGAGCCAAGTTTCGTCGTTCGAATCGGAGCTAACTTTTACCGAGATTCACGAAACGGTGCACATTTTTCCTTGTCTTTCACGTTCGTGAAACGTGTTTGGTAAACTCCTGGCTGTTTTCCTAGCGGTAAATATTTCATTCTTTTCGTCGAACATTGGGTATTATTCTTTTTGTACGATACTTAGGTTTTCGCAGTTTTAGAGAAGCTCGATTAGTAAGGGTGCTGGAGGAAACGGAAAGATTTGCACACGCTGCACGAACGCTTATCGGTCGGTTTGGTAAATCGATGGTTCTTCGATGATTAATATTTTCATAAATGTGACGAGTACTTTCGTTTAGTTTGCGCAAGTCCATTTTCAAGGATGTTTACGAATACGCAAGAGTTGCACGTATCTACGTATTTCGTACGACGAATGAATTATCGAAACACTCCGGTGCAAGGAATAAATGCAGTTATGTAACATTTCAATACTGGGTGAGATTCCCTCTCGATCTTAAGATTGCATCGAGTGCATTAAATTACGCATTCGGTGAGATTTTTTTGTATTCTCTCGGTAAGAGTAATTTCCAGACTCTCCTTGGAAGATATATTTTGATTTTTTTATTCGTTTATTTAACACGATTCAGTCTTCGTTCACCGTGAAAGATAAACGCGGAAAGAGGCGCAGCAGAGACGATGCTTCTGAACCTAATCTCGAAGCGACGATCACAAATTTTTCGTTCAAGATGACCCCATAAATTTACCTTAAACTTCATCGGCAAACGCAATGTTTGTTATTCTCGATAACGACGTTCCCTTGTTAGGTTTCTTAGCGATTGAAGAGTAACAAAAAAAAAAAATAAAAATACGCGTACTATTTTATTTATTTGATCAAACATCGTGCATCCGTTTCTGTGGAAAACTTGCCTCGTTCTAATAACTCAGTGGCAATAATTCAATAACTTATTCCATTCTCGGACGGAACAATTGCACGATGTAATAACGGTCGTGGGTAAAAACGATGGTATAAGATTTGTAATTCGAATCGAAAGGGGACGCGAAGCTTCGAATTCCGATCGGTGAACGAACGTCGGTTCGACGAAAGCTCTAAACAGTCTGTTTTCACGTGGACCCGATTCAGAAGTGTTTTGTTGCTCGGTACGAGCGGCCGCTCGATATTGGTATGATACATTCAGACAATGAGACGTAAATAAGATAATAGCGTACGCTCGCGTACGCTTCAACGGGGGCTTTAAGCGTTTGAAGGGCCGAGAAATGTACCAGAGCGAGAGACAGAGAAAGAAAGGGAGAGTCGACCGATTAGGATCGATAGATGAGATTGTGACCCGCGCGGCCTCTCCACCGACAGACGTGTTTTGCATCCTTATACCTTTAACCATTTTCTTCCACCCTGTGCGCTTCGTGCTCTCGAATTTGCTATTGCATCTCCACCGAAGACGTGTTCCCTCTAGTTACGTATTCGCTAAGACCGAGTTTCAGAGTGTTTAACGTATTGATAATCGTTTTGGACCAAAATCGTCGGAACAAGTAGGGTACAAGTTTGTTTATTAGAAAGTCTGTACGGACCACTGTTGTTTGAACATTTTGTAGGAGATTCCTTCTCCTACCGAGATGTCAATAATGGTTTTGGATCAAAGTAGAACGAACGATTACGGTACAGGTTTGTTTATTAGAACGTCTGTTTGGACCACTGCTGTTTGAACGTCTTGTATAATATCCCTTCCCTTACTGAGATATCGATGATTTTGAATAAAAATCGTACGAACAATTACAGTGCAAGCTTGTTTATTCGAAATTCTGTTTGGACCACTGTTCACACTCCTCTTATCGAAACATTCTTCTGAGCAAAGATGGGAAAAATTTTATTCGAACAAAGTATAACGAATAAAATCAACGTATAGAGATCTAATCTCGATCGTTGAATTTTTTGTCTTTATCTCTGCGAATACAACGGTTCAAAATAATTTCTGTGCATTCTGTGCAAATCAATCTGTGCATTTGCACCTAGAAATGACATCGAACCGTAATTGTGCAGAGTTCTGCGTAAACAAGATACAAATTAAACTCACGAGTTGGAGAATACCACGAAATGGGAACTTATGGGAAGAGCTAAGATTATCGACATTAATGAACGTCTTCTCCGAGAATCTTGGAACCATTCGTCGCGTTAGGATAAGAAACTATGCAGATAGTTCGAGGTAGAAAAATTATTTAACCGTAAGACTTTACTCGGTTTCAAATAGTTAAAACGTATCTTTCCATCGGTTTATTCTTTCATTGCTGTTAGCAACGTTTATGATAGCAATGTTTACGATAAGTTGAACGATACAACTTATCGAACAACCTAGAGATTGCTTTTATCTGAGACGATCGCTCTGGAGAAAACGAGTGTTCTACCCGAACAATCGTCTCTCTATTAGTTCAGATAATGGAGGTTCTACTGTACTTGCTTTATGGATACCATTTGCGAACAATATTGTGCAATAAGACGCTTGATGCACCAACGGTAGATAAATTCTATCGAAACGATTCGATTTTCTTTCGCAGCTACAAACGTTACATTACAAACAGAATTTTACATAGGTTTTCTATATTTAACCCGAATTTTTCCGACGTTTTACAACTACATTCAAAAACGAGATAAGCACAAGTGTGTTTGTCCAGAAATGATCAAGAATTTGTCGAGAAAAGCTTGCCAAAATTTTGATCACTTGCGAACAATACGAAAACAGAAACCGTCGGATACGAATTTTTTTTAATTTACACTTACGTGTAATGAAAAAGTGATGAGAACAATACGAATGGGGAAGTTGTAGCGGAAAATACAACCGTTTAAAAGTATCCATTCGTTATGAATTTTTACAGTGTTTTCAAATTAAAGATTTAGTCGGTTACACCGCCTCTCCTCCTAGCTCACTTCACAAATTTTTCATATATGTACTTATTAGAAACTTTTCAAGCTTGTAAGGACAGATTGGACAAAAAAATGTTCACGAAAATGTATTTGTCGGGTACTTCGGTTTGACGTGCAGAATTTATTACTTCTCGTAATATATATTTTCGATGCACCTGTAATTCCTCAATTATTTGAACATACCAGTTTTATACATTTGAAACAGTGTACACGGTTGAATGGAAAACTGCTCCAAGATGAAACCTATCGAAAAATTGAACGTTTCAAGTGTAGGAATGTCGTCTTCGAGGCGTGAATTCATTCCTGAAAATCGAGTTAATTTTGCTCCGATTCGTCGATGAACGAATAAAATAAATTTCAGTCCCTGAACACCGTCTAAACTCGAACACGTAGAGGAGACATTCGGTCAAAACGCGTGCGACAATGTGCTCCAGATACATCGGTGTTTCGAACGTTCGTGTTATCGTTACTCCGATCTTGGATTTATCCTACTTGTGGCCACGACCCGTGTGTACCGCTTGTAATTGCTGGAATACATTAACAGGTTGCCAATACGCATTATCGGTGAACTGATAACAGCTGACAGCGATATATAAAGCAAGACTAAACGAATATTGCATAGCATCACGTAGTCGAAGGGGACGGTAAACACTTGCGTGGTCAATTGCTCCAAGTGGCAAGTGGTACTATGCGTGTGTTACTTCTCCGTCTACGCGATAGATATTCTTCTCTATCTGCGTCGAGAAATACAAAATTGTTGGTTATTTCGTCCGTACAATTGTCCGTCAGCGACCTTTCGACTCGATTAATTTAACAAAAAAGAGACGTTCTAGCCGGCGAGCGTTCATCGTAACATTTTCGGCCCCTCGTGCGGAACCTATTTAGAACAATCTATAAATCGATATAACGTAAAAGCATCGACAAACGATAATTAAGAATTTAAATATGGGTCGGATAACTAATTCTTCGAATGTTTCAAGTTCAAATTTAAATTTGCTGCATACATTGTAGTGTTTTCTAACGATTTGTAAAATACACGTGGACCACAAATGTTAAAAGAAACGCTCATTGGCTGCTGTACGAACACTTTCTTGATTTATTAAGGATCACGATTTACTCGAAAGTTTGTTCAGATAAATTTATTTCTTGGTGGTTGCAACGAGTCGTAATTGTAACTATTTTTAATCTATGTTGCGTTAGGCTCTATTTTATCTCGGTTCACTTCATTTTGAACAAAGTGTATTGTATGTACATTGCACGCGAATAGGGGTGTTCTCTCGATCGAATCGTTGCGTCGCACGTGTTGAGTGAGTGTGGCAATTTGAGATTTAGGGAAAAATTATTTCGTTCAATTTACAACGTTGATTGCCTACATTGGTAAATAGGCGGTGAAACTACTCTAGCAGTCATTTATATTCAGCAAAGAATCCATAACTATTTCGCTGTAAGTAAGAAGTGGTTACTTTGTCTTCTTAGAATGTCCATTTGTTCGACTACCAGATATTAACGTTGTTTTAACATTTTACTCTAAAATTAAGGTCGAGATATTACGTGTTTTCAGTTGTTTTGTAAAATTGCTTTTTTGGATCGTTAGTCATTATTTACTTGAATCGATTGTTCGACGATAACATCGAAAAAACGAAAAGAAATTTTGTACATTTGTTTTCACGTTTCGATGAAACAAATGTGAAAAATGTTAAGTAACGGAAATAATACGTGTTAAACTTTAAATATTACGTTTAATATTCTGCAACGTGTTTCGTATTTGCATCGTCGTTTTTCTTAAGAAAATTTAATCGTCTTTATTATTTATTAAATGGTTCGAGCTAGAATACCGCTAATCCGATGCAGAAAACAGGTTGTTTCGTTTGGACCGTTTATGCGGTTTCGAGTATTGTGCAATGTTTTTCAAAACATTACATTTTTCGAATATATACGCGGTAACCAATTTATTATATTTTCATTCTCGTCGTTTCATAAAAATGTTTGATCTTCTATGTACGGTCGTCGGTATGCGAAATGGTTCAAACGTGACAATTCTCCCCTATACATGGTGTTTCAAAATATGTAAACATAACGTTATCGACGAAAACAGCACACTAAAACAAGAAAAAAGATTCTCAAAAACATATTCCCCATATAGCTTTGTCACCGAATCGTAGCTGTTTTTATATTACACCAGTTGTTCTTCGATCTTCACAAAAATTATTCGAAACGGGCACCTTCAAATCTAAAAGCTTCTAATTTTACTATAGACTTTCTTATTCATTTCAAAATACCAAGTACTGTACAAATACATTAATAACACTCTCGACGATGCAATCGGAGTACCTCGACGTAGAAAGAGCTCCAAAAGTAGCTCAGTTTATCCTAAGAATTACCGCAAGACAAACACGACTGTAACCGAGAAACAACGTATATAAAATTTAAATTTATATAAAGTTATCCTCACCAGTTTTGGAACACCGTGTATAGATACTCGATCTGTTCGAAATTTGAACGCCAATTCGAGACTCGCGTGACAGTGATACAGAAACGTTTGCTCGAAATCTTTCCATTTCGCGATACTCGGTTCGTCGTTAAAATATTTCGAGACGGTCCGTTTCTTTCTCCCCTCTTTCTTCCACCCACTCTCGCAATTTTCGAGCTGGACGATTTCGTTTCGACGAACGAACTCGATTCACCGCGATTCTATCGTTTTCAGGAACGCCGAGTTCGCGACACGGTAACTGGAAACGAACGTTGGTTTCCCGAAAGGTGAACGCAGGATCTGCAAAACGCGTAAAGATCGTAACCGTTCGTAGCATTTTCGCAAGTAGTCGGTAACTCGCTGAATCACTTTGCGCTATTACATTATTGTCGATGTCGTCAGCGTTATTCGCAGAGTCGCTGGCTAGGGTTGCCGTGATGTCTTTCAGAGCCCTTGCAATACCATTTCACTAATACTACATGATTGCCGGGTTATCTAT
This sequence comes from Ptiloglossa arizonensis, assembly GCF_051014685.1. NCBI lineage: Eukaryota > Metazoa > Arthropoda > Insecta > Hymenoptera > Colletidae > Ptiloglossa > Ptiloglossa arizonensis. The sequence goes on from NC_135055.1 coordinate 11,437,003, forward strand.
AGGGGATACGTTTTAAAAGCGCACGGTTCTCGCGTCTCGCGCGTTCGAGAATGCACACCGCGCGTTCGAGAGTCCGGGTCGTTATCATATTTCACGCAAACACGACAAAAATTATGCGATCGTCGAACAATTTAAACGAATATTGCCTCGTACGGCGATCAAATCAGCGCACGGTTGAACGATCTACTTCCTGTATTAACAAAACTTTACGGAAAATGAAAAAAAAACAACCTTCCACGAATGGACGTTGCGTCGATTCTCTTGAACATTTCGATTCTCGGGTTACGCGGTTCGGGAAATGAACGAAAGAAACAGTACGGAAGAATTTACAGAGAAACGAGAGACGGAAACATTGTTTTCATCGCATCTCGCTGCACTTGTGAAATGTAAACTTTTTTCTAAGAAGTACAAAAGTAAATAGAACCTTCTGTATTCGTGTACATCCGAATACTATAACGTAGGATTATTTGCGTAATGTAGGTGTTACGAAGATATAGAATTCTGAAATATTTAAACGAATTGACTTCGTTTCTATTCGAATAATTGAATATTGATTCTTCTACTATTCGAACATTTTATATTTTTCTCTATTAGTTCGGATATTGGAAGGTTAAACTTATCGTACTGCATATTTATACAGGGTATCCCGTAGTATGTAGGGATCGTTTCAGGGGTAGTTTCTTCACATAAAAATAATGAAAGGTCATATATTTGACCTTTTTCTCGGATTATAGCGAGTTTTGCGATGCAATAATAGTTTCGGTAGATGTAGATACAGTAGAGCTTCCCCTATCAGAAGTAACAGGGAGACAATAGGACAGAAGATGACTATTCTCGTTCGATCGAATCTGTAACAGTTAACGAATACTGGATAGAAAGAAAATTTCCTCTCGAACGTTATCAAACAAGATCAAACCGAATATACAGTTTGCTCAAATTTATTTTACTTTTTCTGCGCGTAAAATCTCTCCTTGAAGCAGTTTTCACATGCTACACACACTATGAACACAAAGAACAGAAAATTTTCATTCGATCGAATCTTTAACGATCAACGAATACTGGATAGAAAGAAAATTATGTCTCGCTATGAAACAAGGTTAAATAGAATATACAGTTTGCGCAAACTTATTCCACTGTTTGCGTGCGTAAAATATATCCCTAAAACAGTTTCCACATACTACACACACTACGAACCGAAAGAACGAAAGATAATTATTTGCATTAAATCGAATCGGTAACAATCAACGAATACTGAAAAGAAAGAAAATTTCCTCTCGCTATCAAACAAAATCAAACCGAATGTACAGTTTGCTCAAACTTATTCTACTCATTTCGCGCGTAAAATCTCTCCCCGAATTTTCATTCCATGGAACGTTCAACGAATCAACGTCTACGAGAGAGAAAGAAAAATTTCGTTTCCGCGTAAAAATAGTTTCAGATAAAAATAGTTAGCGTAGAAACCACGGTGATCTACCCTGTGGAGGGTTCGTATTAAACCCAGCGGGTGTTCCAAGCGGGTCACCATTATTGAGTGTCGCGCGGATCGAAAAATCTTCGCCAGCGACGATCGGTTCCGTGACGCGTTCTGCGGTTATTTGGACAACGCCATTTTGTGTTCGCGCGGAAGTGGGGTACACGGGTAGCCTTCTACGGGTCGGAAGTCGTCCACAGAATAGGCGCATCGCACATGTGCGACGCACTTAAGGTGTCGCGTCAATAGATTTCAATGGCAGCGTGTTACATTATTTTCATCCACGGGCGCATACATGCGCGTTGCGGGGATCGTTGCGTGCAGTTCCCTCTGTCCCCTTCCCCCTGTCACTCAGCAACCATACTCGGCTACGGACGTTTACGCGAAGAAAGAAATAGACTGGTTCTGCACGGAGCGTGGGGTCTTCTCTTTCCGCAGGGGTAGCTGTCCCACATCGAGGGAGGGTGGGAGGGGAGGAGGGTTACCTACCGAATTTCTAGCCTATGGGGATGCACCGTTGGCGCGATGGTGGTTGATTTGCGGTTTATTCGGAACGCGTACCGACATTTCTACCGAGCTGCCCCGAGACCTTCGTTAGAAACGTTTTCGAAAATGTTCGTTCGTTGGCTTTCTCGCGGGAGATATACTCTCGCGTGTGCATTAATCTACATCCTCTACGTTGATCGTCGCTGGAACATCTTCGATCGTTTCACGATTGGTCCAAATTGGCGATACAGTCTGTGGATAATCGAGCGTAATCGTGTATAGTAACTAAAACGATAAAGGATCAAATGAAAGGAGGAATCTCGATTTTGGAGTAGAAAATATAGTTCTGGAGATCAGATGTTCTTGGCACGAGATTGAGAGAAATGTAAATTATAAATACCGGGGGAGGACGAATGTTGTAACAGTGAATCTAATGTGGCCTAGTGCGGTGATCGATACGGAAATAGTGTCAATCGGAAAGTTTCGTTTGCGATCAAATTACGAAGAAAAGAGATCGTTGTTTAACGCTCGGATCCGTTCGGGCCCTACTCTAAATGTAAAACACTTGCTTCTTCTTCTTGCTTGGTACCGTGCGTTGTTTGTTTATGTTGGATAAATAACGAAGCAAGCATCGCTTGGAAGATTTGTTTCTTGACGGTACTCGATGTGACTACTCAGAGAAAAATCGTACGGTGAGGGTGAGAAAGTGAGGAAGTTGTAGCGAAAAATACAAACGTTTAAAAGTATCCATTCATTATGAATTTCTACCGTGTTTTCGAATTAAAGATTTAGTCGGTTACATCGCTTCTCCTCGAGCGAATTTCATAAAGAAGTTATTTTTAAGAAGAAAAATTCTCGTACAACACGATTTTCTATAACGCGAATTCCTACAACACGGTACACATTAATCGCGTTGTACGAGAGTCTATTGCACCTCGAACGTACTAAATTTGTTCGATTACGCGTTCAAATACCATTCATACGAATACGAATTCGCAGCCGGCGGCTGCGGACGAGAGAGATTGGCTCGAGCTCGAGATAAAATCGCTACCTAACCCGCTTTCGAGCGAATTGGCCGATTTTCTTTCACAAAGGCGGGTACCAATCTACTCGAACACGACCGATTATACGTACTTTAGTTAATAAAATTTCCAAAACACTTTAATCGTAACGACTCTCGTTACAAGGTATGTTACAGTGTCGTAAGTGTTTACCTATAGGGTGTTTAGCGAAGTGCTCTAAAAATTTCATCCACGTGTTTAGCAGATCGTTCTGAACAAAAAATATTATATACTCTATAGGTCTATTTTGTTACAAACGAAGATTAAAACGTAGATCGAACCTCCTTTTCTCTGGCCTTGAAATCGATGCAAAGAATGTTTATTTCGATAACGAAATTCATTACGAAGACCACTGAGGTTACGTCAACAGGCGGGAATAAAGTCAGAAATAGAATAAAGTAAATACGTTGGAATTATTGATTCGCTATAAGTGTGCACGATATTTTATTTCCGATATAATTGACCAACGAATCGGAATAGACCTGCTGAACGCGAGTTGAGCTCATCGAATACGTCGCTGGACACTCTGTGTATTAATCTTTTATCGATATTGTCAACAATTTTGTAGTATTTTGGCTGCAGTAGTATTTTATCGCCTCTTTTGCAACAAAATACTCCGTTTCGTTATCCGTTACGCCTTCTCGAGTTCTACGTAGGTCTTTTGTACGCTTTTAATTATTTCATATTTATTTTTTCCACTTACATAAGTTCATTATAATACTTATTCCCTTAAATGAAATCTATATAAACAATCTGGTATATATAAAGAGTGATCTTAGTAACCGAAGCTCTGTTCTAAGTGAAGATTTACATTTGGAGAAGAATGCAACTGCACTTTACAAGTTCACCGCTGCACTCGAGATGCAACTAGTATTTATATTCGTGCGTTGTACAAAATTTTTCTCTTAAACCTTTTTCTCTTTTCACTTAGAAAAGGGATGCACCCCAGGTTCTCTCTATATATTCAAAACATTTTAGAATTCTATAAATTTCGACAACAGAGATAGTAGCTTTCACAAGGAGATATTGTTTCGTATCGATATCGTTAGTAATACTGGTAAATTCTTCTCCATTATTCGTTTCCTCTATCTCGTTACAGGACGTGTACTAATATACTATCATTCGATCATCGTTTCAACATAATTTTTGTTTAAACATATTTTTAGGATTTCTCTCAAAGCCAACTGGATCTGTGTTAACTTTTGGAAACTTTGCGTTTCAATTTTTGATACATCCGAGTATAGTAATTTTCAGTACTTGATACCTAATTCTCTGCTCCATTTCTCGATCTCTCCATAAAAGTTGCAACAATCTTTTCGTTTGTACGTACATACATAATTTCTGATAAACATGTCGGGGCTTTGTTAACTTTTGGAAACTTTGCGTTTCAATTTTCGATACATCCGAGTATAGTAATTTTCAATACTTAATACCTAATTCTCTGCTCCATTTCTCGATCTCTCCATTTGTAAAAAGTTACAAGAACTTTACATTTGTACGTACATAATTTCCGGTAAACGTGTCGGATCTGTAGAAGAATCCGTTCTTTGTAAAAGCATAACGATAAGTAGAGTCGCGTACGATTCCGTTCGAAGTTGGCGCTCACGCGGTTACTTTTTCACCATTCCTCGTATTTGAAGTCGCCCGAGCCCCCCAGAAACACGAGTTTTCTTCGATGTACCGTCGATGGATGTTCACGAATGGAAGTATACTCGATTTTCGTAACGCAAACCCGCTCGAGATAAGTAGAGGCGCGTAGAGTATGTTGACGTGGCACTTTGATTGCGGTCAATTTCGAGCAAGATTCAAGGATAGTATCAAGTACGCTGTTGGTCAGCCACGCGCGCATGACGTAAGGCCGCGTAAGTACCTATGTAAGTAGCCGTGTACGTACTGTCGCTGGATGACTCGGTTAATTTATTTAAGCGAGGAAGAAGGGTTACGAGAAGACGCCTGGCCGCCAACAGTGCCATATTTCTTACCACCTCCGCATAGTTGGTAGCAATTACGAGCTAGCGATTATTCGTCTGGAGTGAACCAGTTTGCGGGCTTTCAGTCGCGTCGCCTTCACTCGCGAAGACGCCCACTTTCCATCCAGCTACGTCTCGACGTTCGTTTGTCCCTTTCCGATCGAGGGTACCTTTCACGGACCAATCGGAGACGTTGCTTGAAATTTCCACGTACGTCGAGGAAATGTCTCGTTCTCTTTCGTATACCGTGACGAAAACGTATACGCGAGGCGCGTCGTGGCTATCGACGCGTTCTCAACGAACGACAAGCGCGTCGAAACCTTACTGGCCATTTTCAGACAACAGCTACCACGCATGCGCGTACTCAATACTCCGTTTTTAAAGTCTCGATCGGTGTCCACTGTTTTCGAGCTACCCCACCATCTTGCCAACGAACGAACTTTTCTTTTTTCGTTCGTACGAGAACCTTTCACTGTTAAATATAAATAATATCAACAGTAAATATTATCCTCGCATTTTAAACAATTGGGGGTTATTTCACCGCTCAACGACCGCGCCCGAGTTAACTCCCGGTCGCTAGATAAATGAACGAAATTGTGCCCAGCTACTAAAACAATGAAGAGTGAAATCGAAATTCAGTGTGTACGTTTTGAAAAAATTAATTTTCCGACTTTTGAATATTTCAAACGAGAAATTAAAAAAAGGTTTTTTAGATCAATTATTGAGCATTCTCGGTAGCGGTTATGTATGTACAGTTTGAGATGAAAGTTATAATTGTATTTAGATGTAGATATTTTCTTGCAGTGAAGTTTTAACCCGAGAAAATTTACCGGCACGCACTATTGCATAATTATGGAACTCGCTCACTTGAGCGTAGAACAGTAGGAAAGTTGAGGTGCTTATTGCATAAATTAGGTAAGCTATGCTTGTTCAGATTATCTAATCTACGTTACTGTATACGCTACAATATTTCTTTGAAATGTAGCAAAATATGTCTTGTGACAATGGCACCGTGTTATATTATTAGGAAACTTAATTACGAGCAATTTTAATAGCAACAGCATGTTGCTTTTCCTCGAGAGACAATACGTATTTGAACTAGAAAAATAAGCAAGGTATTAACGAAATTTTAACAGACTTTGATGGCATGCAGCATTGGTTAAATCAACTGAAAAATGGTTAACACACATACATCGAAAACCTAATTAAAGGTTTAACGTTTATTATATATTTTAATGGTAAAATGTTTCTTAGAATTTGAAAAATGGCGAAAGAATTAATCAAATATCAAGAATGTATATTTAAAAGTTTTTCGCTCCAAAACTTCGAGTCTCCTTTAACCCAGAAATATCTATAATAATAAAAGTACAAATTGTAGCAACAATGTAACGTCTGTGAGAAGATATTTAAAGTAAATATTTGTTAAAAAAAAGTAAAAAAAGAAGAGAAACACCTGGTAGATTTATTCTTCGAATTAAAACAAACTATTCTCGTACAGACTGCATATGCTGTAACATTGGTAGGAATATTTGTTTACTGCGACCAGAACAATTCGTCCCTGAATTCTGATCGGGTATAGTCGCGCGAGTTACGAAAGAAGAGTTAAATTATCGGATAATGTACGACTGTAAATCGTACAGATTCGCGAACTCTTACAACGATGGAACGTGGTTTGTATTCGAATGGCGGGAAAAGTAGACACGGGATTGAACTAATCACATTATGCAAAACAGTTAAGAGGTTCCCAGGCGTGTACCGCCGCGACAGAAGGCCCGTATCTTCGTGTAGCACAAAAGTGTTAAACGAATGAATGAATGAACGGCCGTCGAATGCTCGAATGAATGAACCGCTGCTCGTATGTCTCCCTCCAGACGACGATGTTCGAAGAGACCGAGGGTGGAGAGGAGAACGCGCCGACCAACGAAAGTTTAGAAAGAATGGGAAGCGAAAACGGGAAAAGAGGAGTCCCTTACGTTTCAGGATCAATGGAATAAGTGTTGGCGGCGGCACTCTTTTCATTTCGTTGAACTTCCAATACCGTCTAAAGACGATAGAACAAAAATCATCTTTGATAGTCGTATGTATGTATGTATGTGTAAATATATTTATATACGAATTGTGTAAATATATTTATCCGTGTATATGTATACGCATGTGTATACATAGAAGGTTTTTCTAGAATCCTTCGGTAGGTTTTTATTCCACGGGTACCGTGATGCTTATTAAACGAAGTAAGAGTTTGATTTGTTACCATGACGAAGAGCGATTCGTAGTTAGTCTGAAAGTCGATCTCGTAAAGAATACACGCAAATTATATAGATTTCGGAATATTGATAAAGTTTGATTTATCGATAAAATAGAAATAAAGTCTATATTCCAATAGATTTGATAAACACGTATGGGATTTTAACGTGGAGAGATAACGATATTCAGTATAAAATTAATTTGAAATTAATTTTGCTGTAGAAATTTTATACAATGTTTTCTTATTTATATGTATTTCAGTGCATATGGAAAATGCTGAAATTTGTTGATACTACTGTATTCTCAAGAAAGTAGAGAATTCTTCAGAGAGCATACTTTTCGTGTTAACTCAACTACATTGCAACAATAATCTGAAAATTGATTTCAAGAAATAAATAATTTTTGTTTAAATACTTTTTATAATGTCAATGTGATTGTAACTGTACCGTTTTCATTAGAGAAATGTATAAAAATGTACACACAAACTTTATACCCTAATGAGGTAAGGCCCACCTCCGTAATATTAAGTTCGTCGCGTACTAATTTAAAATTCTTCCTTCGTAATGTTATGTAGCTAGATTTTCTATGTTCAATTTTTTCTCCGAAAAAGAATTTTTGATGCAATTTTGTAAACATTTGTATAATAAAGCAATGAAATCAAAAAATCTGTTTTATTTTTACAAATTTTCCTGAAATTTAGCGAGCTCCTAAGGGATATTAATTCATAATATCGAGACAAATGGTCGAATTTGGACCACATAACATATTTTTAATCGTACGTCGAAAATGAATCATTTTTAAGGAATGGTAAGAAGAAAAATAAATTGGCTAGTACATACGTTCTCTAGTAATATAATTGAATTATTTTTGAGTATTTGAAAAATAAGTTTTTTTTATTATTTCATTTTACCAAATACCAAAATGTTTGATTCGTGACTCATAAATATTCTGATTTGATTAAATAAAAGAAAAAATAGCACCGAGTGATAAAGAGCTTAAAATTCTAAAAAAAAAAAAAAAAATTTTGTTGCAACATCAACTTTGCATTCGCGATGATACAAACCAGTATGCATCGGATGAAAAAGAAATAATGTGTTTGCATCTAGATACGTGTAAAGGGGTTAGTGTTGTCGCGATGGTTGTAAATTTTAATAATCGTGGTCACTTCGAACTCGGGGAGAATTATTTGGACAGTTTTTGAGATTCCGTGGAGTGAACGTGTCACACAGCGTTTACACTGTAACAGAGAAAAGGACAAACGATACGCGTGATAAATATCAGAGAGAAAAATGAGGGTTGAAGGCGGTAGACGGCTTTAAGGGAGTCGCCGAGGAAGGGATAAACGGAGCGATAACGGCCGGAAATGTGTCGTGTCGCAAAGACCTAACGACAAAGAGCGAACGTGCGACCAAGATACATGAGAAAGACGCTCGTAGGCGCTTCATTCAATTTTATTAGACGCGGTGGAAACGAGCAGTCGCTCGTTTATACACCGACTAAACTCAGCAAAACGGAGTTTACAGGGTTGCTTTTGTCTTCTTCCACGTCGCACCAGCTGACACCAACACGCTCGCCATGATCTTGAATGGCTTCAATTAACTTCGTTTAGGTCGGTAATTGTTTCTTGAGAATTCCCGTAGAAAGCTTCTTCTAGTAGCGTGCCGCGGAATTGCGATCTACATTGACAGATAGAGAGGTAAATGAACAGGATAGGGTGGTAGTAGGGGTGAATGGGGTTGCTGGAGGGAAATACGGTGGCAAAGTATGGACAGAATTGGGGGAGAAAAACTGACTTTGCGAAATATTCCTATATTTACGAATTAAAAGGAGATCTTACAGAATTATTATTATCAGTTGAGTGCATGTATTGGTGTAATTTTTTCGAACGTATTGAGCTGATACTATGTATTTAATGATTGTTTAACAATTGTTATACTGAATTGGCAAACCTTCTTTGACAAGAGATATGCATATTGGAAAAATTGGTGAAAATATTCCTACACTTTAGGGGGAGTACGAAGTCGAAAATATTAATTAATAAATGAAACATAACTTTCTTTCATACGCATAAGTTCAAAGTAGTCGAAAATAGTAGTTCTTTTGAAATCCTACTCTATGGAGAATTTTAATATTTTTTGTTTGTTACACTAGAGATACGCATATAGACGAAAATAGTTTTATTTATTAATTAATCTTTTCGATTTCATACACTCAAAGATTAAGAATGCATTTGCTAATTTTTTTAATTCACATATGTTTTTTCCTAAAGTAGTTTATGCAACCTTCCGACTTATACGTTGAAACTGTTAAACAATTTGTTGAACAATTACCGAATCCTTAGTGCACGCTCGATACGCCCCAACAAATTACTCCAATTTTACCATTATATCTCATAATCTTATAGAAATAAGAAAACTGGATTCTAAATTTACATATATATAACAAAACCACCACCACCACCACCAACAACAACAACAATAATAATAACAGTAATACGTCTTTGTTGTATCAATATTGTATAGATGAAGAAATGCAGTTATCGAGTAAAGGAAAGAAAAAAATCAAACGAAAAAAGAAAATTAGTGTATAGAAATATAGAAAAAATATATTTCCTATACAAAGGCGTCGTACAGACTTATGTTAATATTGCTGACCTAATACCGAATAGAAATGTGTTTATCTCTGTTAACGATTAAAAATGTTCGATATCTTAAAGTCGTATAGATGTCGTCACCGTTCTTGTTTTCTCGTCGAATTAAAATTCGAAAGCGTCTCAATATAAACATCCGTAGTTCAGGAAAGAAACCTTAGAAAGAGCCGACAAGCGAGAGAGGTTAATTGCTTGGCGCAATAGGTCAGTACAGAGCTGTTTGCACAGCAAGAGGCTTCCGTCTTCTTTCGTATCATTGTATTTTTCAATGTTCAATCATTCTAATGTTACGAGTACAATCAGATTGTTAATTACAATTAAGACATTGGTCAATCGAATTACATAATCGTTTCGTTCTGTTTGTTGTTTGTGCACCATCGTTCTTATACGAAAGACAAGGCAACAGAATACTCAGTTTTGTATCGATTTTTAATATTCTTATACCCGAAGAAGGTTCATTCTGTTCGCGTTTATTTCATTATGAAAAATCAGAATAAAATATTTCAAATAAACGTTACTCATTTTTAAAGGAAGCAAATTTTTATGGAAACCTATTGGACACTCTGTATATTTCTGATTTATATAAATCGTTACTACGTTGTGTACTTTCAATTAACCAAATCTTGTTAATTCGACGAGAAGTAAATACTTAAATGACCAACAATACCTACATCCTAATTGAAAAATTCTCTCAAGCTTATGAGATACTTGTAAATATTATTTCTAAAGTAATTTAAAGCAATCAGGTATTGCAAATGCATTTAAAAAATGAAATAACCATAAAACAAGATAACACGCTAAAAAATGTCGAGGTTCGGTGATTGGAAATAAAAAATTTACACCAGTTACCTTTTTAAAAATTGCTCCATAGTAAAACTGATATAATATCCAATCAGAAGGTAAGTATAGTCGAGTTGAGAAAAATGTATATCAATTATTAAATTTAAGGGACAAAGAATATCGTAAATATGGAATAAATGAATGAATTTATATGGAATAAATTCCTCGTAAATATCTGTATAGAATTTTGGTACAATACAAGGGTTACACAATTTCAACGAGTTTGTCAGTTCGTGTAATTCATTTTTCTACCACAGCTTTCGGATCATCGACTTTTGGTAATATCGAGTATGAAAGTATCCGCACGAAATAGTGAAATGCGTCGATGTCGGAGAAATATAGGGGTACGCATACTTCCTGCGGTTTTTACGGGCGTGTAGCTACGCGTTCCTCTTAACGTTAACGGTGAATCTGTAGTGGAGCATTTAAGTGCACCAAACGAGACGATACAAATTTTTCTCGCCAATGAAAGCCGAGACTCGTTTTCTCGGGGCACCCACTTCCTGCTTAAACGTCTGACCCGTTCGTGCTCGAACGTGGAATAGACCACAGGGAACGAAGAAAAGAGAAGGTGAATTAAAGTGCAATCAAGGCTGGTGTCTTTGTATCCTCACTTTCTCCCTTTCTGTCTCCCGCGCTTACGACCACCGACCATTTAAACCAGCGGTTCATTGCTACTTAAATCTCGTAACATTTAACTGCGTCGCCATTGGGATTTCTTCCCTCGTGTAGTCCATCGGCGTTCAAAAATTGTCCGGCTCGATTAAATCGGGAAAAATCGAAAGGAAAGATCATACCTAAGAGTCTCAACGAAGACATTTGAACAATCGTCACTCGACAATCGTCTGTACTCAGGGTGATACGATAAGAGGTCTAATACTTCGAGCAACGATGTTCATCGAATGGGGTACACAATGCTTTCGATGTGAAATCTACTTCTTGATTTAGGAATGATTTTGGTATCCTAATCTTGGTACAACATTGAAAGTAAACGGAAGCATTGCTCGTTAATATCAACGATGATTACTCTATAGACGCAAATTTAACGTAAATCTTTGATATTCGTGGCACCCCTGGTGTCCATCGTTGTCATGAAGGAAAATACATCAAACATCTCCTACAAATGTAGAAACAACCTTGTGTGTTCTATGTCGACAGGATTGATTGTAGGATTTATATTGATTATATTTTACTCCCTTTGGTGAATATTACAAGCCTCTAAAGTCTTTCTTTCGACACCCTGTATATTGTTCGACGTGTTAAATAAGACCACTGGACTCGGTTTGACGTCGGTCCTTGTCATTCTTTCATGGTCTCACCTCTTTTAAACCGTATCAGATGACACCCGCTAGCTAGACTAGAGATCTAGACAATAGTTCGATTTTCTAGTCTCATCCCTGCTACTTACTCTTCTAGGCTTAGGTCACTACCTCAGGAGTCATATTAAACTTACAGATCTGTACACTGAACTTTTACATTGTACTCGTACTTCATCCACCGAAAAGACTATGACTTCGGCCAACCTGGTCATTCAAATTGTTCATATTGATTTTTATAAGTTTACTTTTAGTTATGAAGTTGTTAAAATTACATTGTTTGTAAAATAATTAACAGACGTACTTTTACATAAAATAAAATAAGACAGATATTGCTACCTTAAACAAGCGTCTATTCTCAATTTTAGATCATCTCCGAAATAAATATAAGAAGAAACAATTATAAAAATAAATGTAAAAGTAACTCAAAATATCATAAATTGAATAAACATAATGCGTAACAGATCATATTGATCGAAAATAGATTTCTAAAAGCTATACTTCTGTAAGATAAATTAGTACTATACTACTGTCTTTTGCAATAACGGTGTTATACGTAAATCGGAAACGAAAGTTTTTCTGAAAAATTTAAAGTATCAATTTTTTTTTTTAAATATTCGTAGAATTATGCATCAAAGAGAACCAACACGAAAGGTTAGAAACATTTTGATCAACAAATCGATCTACAATTTAATCTACAACTTTAATAATTAAAGAGAAAAGGTCGTTGAATACGACTTAGTTTTTTTTTGGATATTCTAACATAAAAAATTCGAATAAACATACGTTCCATTTGTTTCCGTTAAGAAATTATAAATAAGAAATTTTAATTTTGTAAACAGAGTGCACTCTCCTTTTTTATTTATTCGTGGGTATTCTTAAAATCTGACGTATAATTTTATAATTTAAAACAGATCAAGATTTCCAAAAAATTTAAAATACACTAACCATCAAGAAGATAACTAGATTAATGACGAGACATTTGCAGGCTTGTCTGAAAATGTAGATGGTCATTTCGAACATCATTTGTGAAAATAATCAAATCATATGTATTATCATATATTTATATGAAAACTTTTTTCAACATTCTTGGGCGTACAATCAATTCCTGAATCGAGTCCCACGAATTACAAGATACCCAATATACATTCCTTATTGGCGAAGAAGTTGAATAAACTAATTCTCTTTCTATCTGATGAAGAAAAAATTAAACGAGACCTTATTCGACGCAGACTGTAATCGCGTGTTTTCGACAGTGACTCGTTCGTCTCTGTGAATTATTTCCGAACTGATCTATCCGGGGACGTTTTTCTCGATCATCGTCGTGTCGTTCGGGTCTAAAACCGTGGAGAAAAATTCGAACAGTCTCGACGACGGGACACAACCGACGACGAGGGGTGAGCTGGTCGAAAGAAAGTACGACAAGTGGAAGGAGTGGGGGAACAGAGTGAATTAACGCGTAGATAAGGTTCGTGTTCCTCCCCCCCATCGCCTCTTATCGCGGTTTGCTCGGAACTCGATCTCATCCTTCGGAATAGGAGTGCGAGTACGCGTGCGCGTGCGTATGTGCGCGTTACGTGCTTGCGTACTCGCGCGACACTTACCGCAAGAAACGGAGAGGGAGAGGAACGGAGAGCGAGCGAGAAGCATGCACGAAACGAGTGGAGCTGACTGAATGACTGAGTGACACTCGGCTGACGTCCCTTCCGGTGTGTCTCGTGTTACACCAAGCCTGTTAAGCGTTTATATATTGAAGTTACGGCATTGGGCGCGTGCCACCCACTGCATTCTCTATACCGACCATTTTTTCCGACTCCCCTCTTTACCTTGACCCATCCCCCCAACCGCGACGAACCAGACTCCCTAGATTTCAGGATATTCGGATTTCGATGAAAATCGCGTCGTTATTAATTAAAAACGTGCTCGTACGCTCGAACGAAACGAACAAGAAGCTAGCGAAGTGCGAGCATGGTATTATTTATAATTAAACGTTCCGATGTGGATCTTCTTCGGTATAAACGATTACCCGTCTGAAAGGAATAATTGTATTTCAATGTAATCCACGGAGGCACTTCTTCGTTTTAAGGATAGTAATACCAATTCTTTTCAAACAATTTTAGTCATTTTTAAATCTTGCGATACGGTTTCTCTGTTTCTTTATTCATTAACTTTGTCATTTTATCTGGTTAATTTATCTCCTGTAGATTAAATAAATAATTCAGAAATGGGGTTTAAAATTGTGCTTGTACAGACTCTCACCCCTCCAATTTTGATGAATGTTTGCAGGTTTGCAGAGCGGAAAGAAGATATATATATATTTTCGTCAGCTGCGATTATTTAAGTTTACAGGGCAGAACCATTCAAAATTTCTTTTCACGATATCGTCGAAACCATTGGATGCACAAGGAAATCATTCCAACGAATTACGTATGACTTTTGACGGAGAATGATACGGTGTACACATCGGTAAAATAAAATTAGTAAAGAAATAAAAAATAATACTGTTGTTACGTATCCAGGACTATCGTCTCTTGTTGAAAGAAAATTTCTACAATTACTCGATTTATGTTTCCAATTGTTAATATGTACGCAACATCGAAACGAAACAAATATACTTCAATGGAAAAAATATTTCTTTAACAAATTTTTTTCTGTAACAAAAAATAATTTTTCAATTAAAAAAAAGTTGAGGGTAGTTTGACCTCTTCAATTGATCTTGTTCCTTACTTTTGATCGTTCTGTAAATCTGCAGAGTATTGTCAAAATCGGGGAGACACTTTGTCTTTCTTGTATTTTATCAAGTAATGTATTCTAGAACGATGACTTGGTTCAGTCATTTTAAGCAAATTGAATTTATTAACGTTTTCGATCGCCTCTTTGAAGTCCCCTTTGGAAAACACAAAGTACGATACAATTAATCTAGAATTAAATACTTTTGTATAATAATAAGCTAAATACTAATATAGATCTTGATCATCGATTAAAATAGTACAATTGTAAACTAAATCCTTTCGAAAAGTATAAACAGACATAATTGTGTTACATTGCTAAATCGTACGTGAAACTGAAACTACCCATTGAAATTATTTATCGTTTACACGAGTTTTCGGAATTATTTTTCCAAGTTGAAATATTTTCTTCAGAAATTGAGCATCAGCGAAAACAGAATAAGAACTATCAATCGTTAATTAATAATGACAAAGTGAAATTAATATAGGGTTCAGCCATAGGGTTTCATTACCAGGAATCTTACTTTCCCATTTCCTAAAAATCGAAAATAACGATAATCCAAATATTATTATACCAACATTGGTACCTTATGCTACAAAAATGAACTATAACACGTTAACCGTTAAACACGTGAATATTATACTGTACGCGATATGTAAATATTAAATTATCTTTTCAATGTTCGTTTATTCTTTGTACTATTTGCACATTTTTCAGACCGTACAATACATTCGTCTAATGACACGTAATTGTTATTCAACAACAATGTGTGCCGTTCTTTCATCGATTCCCGTTAACAGTCGTACAAGTCCTGGAAGTAATAGGGGTCGTTTTGTTCCACAGCTGTGCCACTTGTATATATAATACGCGCCACTTACGAAATCGAGCATCAGAGGGTTAAACCCGATAAATCTCCTTCGTTCGCCCTCTTGCTCCGTCTTTTTCTCTTCGTTTTCATTTCTCCGCTACGCGTTCTCGAATCTTTGTTCCCCAGGCGACGTTCTGTTTGTTTTAAAGGGCCACAAAAGCTGTTCAAATGGGCAACGGGTTAACACATCGAGCATGCGGACACGTTTTCGTGATCGTGCCGCACCCCTGGTGAACGTGGCTGTGCACCAAATCAGCCGTTAATACGCACGTAAGAATACATTTTCCACTCATGGACGATCAGTCACGCCAGCTATACACCCTCCCCTGTCTTTTATGTTTTGTTTCAACATCGATGTCGTAACATTATAAAATAACAAGCACGGTAGAACCTCGACTGTTCGAATTACTCGGAGAACACGATGGGGTAATCGGTCTATTTTTCTTTTTCGATAATCGAACAATTTTGGTCATTTGTTAGAAAATATTTTAACAATATTTTGTAGATGTAAAAAGAAACCTTTGAATAAACATTCAATAATTCCCATTTTCTTACTTTCTCGTTTAGCGATTTTTCTTACCTATTGATATGTTTATTAAAACATTGTTATTTATTTATTTACTTTTAGTAAACGTGTCTTTATTGAATGCTTTTAGTAAAACAAAACAAGTAAAATACACCGACAATTGGGCAAAAGGGGCGAGATACAAAAGTGTTGTTTCTAATTTAACCTCTAAGTACTGTTTCTGACCTAACCTATTCGAACAAATTCGAGTGAATAATTAAAAATCAATATACAAAGATTGTTGGTTTATGAACCGATTAATAACTTTCGACAATTAATTATCTATTTTAATACAGGAAAATTAAGCTATTTACATTTTGTAGTAGCAGTTGGAAAAGGTTGTAAACACGTGTGTTTAAACGAATCCGAGCATAACTTTTGCTCCTCTACCTCTACTTACCTCTACTTCTAGTATCAAATAGTTCTATACTAGTTAAAAAATTTTATACCAGGTACGAAATGACATTAAGAGGTGAATATGGATAAGATACATACATAGGATGATAATCGATGCAAAATAAACGTCTAGGAAGATCACACATGCATATACATTGTTTAGAAGCTTACATGTTTAAAGCTCGAAGAATTTAGGCCAGTGGTTTCCCAACATTTTGTAAAATGGCCCCTAAAAAGAAAAAGAAAACATCTGCGTCTGAAATGAACGAGGAAAAATACACTCCTAGAATTACATCCAAGTTGTCTACATTTCTATTAAACTTTGCAAACAACTAATTTAAACATCAAGGAGTCATAGTCAAACTCGTGCCTACCGTTCGAAGCAATCCAACGCGTAATCATTGCATCGATCAGAAAGGAAGTTTGTCGTGTGATCAAAATACTTTTAATTATTTCGGACACAGATAGGAAATACGGAGTTGTTGAAATTGTTACACGCTGAAAGTTTGCACACGAAAAGGAATGGAAGCGTAACAAATGTAATTAATGTTTTCCTCGGGGCAATAAAACGTTCCCTGGGGAGTCATGATGCGTGTCCACCTTTGCGCTGGTTTCTTTCTTTCACTGGTGAACCTTTTCAACGGAGAACCACGGTATCGTGCATCGTGTTATCAGTTTCGTCCTTTCGATCGCCACGCTTTCCAATTTCGTCCATATCGAAACTCATACGAACATACCACGTTATCTTTCTAAAAAGGAACGGTTGGTGCTTCGATCGTTACGAATCCTCGATCGTCGCGGGCATTCCTCTGACATGAATCGTCTCAATCTATCCGAGCGTGGATAGTAGTCATAGTATGCGATTCATTGAAGATTCGCGTCAAACTGCTTGCTCCGTGGAACATAGAATTCATGAATGAAGCCGACGGCGGCGCACGTACTACTTACGGTGTGCAGCATACGTAAGAACGATAAGAATAATTGTGAAGTTGTCTAGGGGGCAGCTGGTAGTGGTCGCAAGTCAAGGAGTTTGACCCGTGGGCGCAGCCGTCAATGAGGCAAGGGTCTAACCAAGACCCAGGATACGAGGTCGTCTACTTGACCCCACAGCGCGCGCCGGATGCCACCGTTTTTCTCTCCAGAATTGACCGATTCAATTGGAACCAACCACGCTTTGACTTGCGAAAATTTACGAATGGAGGTTTCTTTATCCCTCCACGATCCGCGAACGTAGATTCGATCCCTCTTGTTCGCGGCGCGGAGCGGCGCGTGCCTCTCGTTTCGAAGAACAGTGTCCGTGACTGGCTGCTTATGGTACTCGTTGGAAAAGAAAATTTTTTATCGGGAGTTCTACAGAATCAAGATTATTTAATATTTCTATTAAACGCACCGTTAACGGTTGTTAATCTTGCAGGAGGTAGTTGTATCGCAAGTTGCGATATAGGTACGTGCCTAACGGTTGGAACGTCAGAGGGTAGTGTTGGTCTTACAGACTTAGTGTGGCTTGTATACTCATTCTCTTCGAATATTCCTGAAGGAATTGTTTGGGAGATTGTTCAGAATGTCTGTGGAAAGTCTAATAAGATAGAGGAAACATTGAATTGTCGTTATATACAGATAGCAGTTACCCTTGTTCGTCAAGGATACGTCCGCGAGCAATGGTAGCAAATGATCAGGTAGATCTGAACAAAATTATGCGATCGTTGAAACATTAGAGGGACATTATCTCGTTCAATGTTCTCTAGAGCAAATGGAGTATAGGGATTCGCGTTTTAATACTTTAAGAAGTTTACCAAGAAATTGAACAATGTTTATAACATTTCATATCTTTCATTGACATATCTATCGTTTTCTATTAATTTTCAGGGTGTTCTAAATTTGATATATTGTCAATTTTCGTACAGTTTCTATCGTAGTAACATTTAATAACATAAATAACATAATAAAATTGCCTAGGTTTTCACGAATAAATAATAAACTTTAAATGTGTAGCTAGAATTATGTTAGGTAACGGAAATGAAAATTCATAACTTACGACGGATACTAGAGCTTTATTAAAAAAATTTGGGTAAAATATAGGTACCTACTCTTCGGAAAAGTACCTACAATAATGATTAAAAATATTAGCAACAGAAACAATTAATTGGTAATAAGAAAAAGAAAACTTAAGATCTAAATATATCGTTACATAATGCATATGCAAATAAACTTTGCTTCGACTTACTCTTTCAATCAACTAATTATTGTTTTCGTTACTAATATCAATTTATGGAGCGAAAAAATATTTTGTTATTATACCTTTTGATATTAATAACTAGAAATGTTCATATATAGTGTCTCAGTCTTGGAGGAGGCTGTTGGACCGTCGCGCCGTGCAGTCTATAAGACGACGTTTCCCTATTGCTGACGACCCTCGATAAAGCACGGAGGAGGATCCTTAATAGTATGGGGATACTTCTCCCTTTATGGATACTTAACCCTTCCAGAATTGTTGTCGAACATGTACATGTCATGCCTAAGTGTGTCTGCTAGCGATTGTGTTTTCCCGAGATTTTTTATTATTTGAGTTTTGGGAATTCTCGAGTTCCATTTTTCTTTGCTACTCGAGACACGGGAATACTATTTGAATATTTTCGAGCGTCTCGACAATTTTCCAAATAAAATAATATTCTTCGCAATGATGTACATATAATTTACTATTTACCTATTTAATTGAACACGTATATTTTTTTTCAGAACCAAGTATTTTATTTCCCGATTCAGTCTGTTATTATGATATACTTGTCTCAATTGGCGTCGTTTTACTTATATTGTAAATTTTATTTTCATTTAACCCTTGGGTAGATAAATTTTTTAGATTATCGCAGGTGGAACCAGATCTTTACTTAGCTACGTTGCTGGAAGAAAAATATTCTTCCGATGATATGTCATCCAATGGTGAGGATAAAGACTGACTGCAGCAGCTACAAACAAGTTCATTGAATGATGAAGCTTGATGACAGCGATGACACCGTTCGGAATATTGATGAAGACCATGAAGGAGAAGCAATAATGAACGAAGAGTCGCGAGAACACGAAGATGATGTGGATACAGAAAGCAAATATAATGTACAATTCGTTTTAAAATGTTCTTATTTCCAAGGATGGAACCATTTGACATAAAGGACATAAAGGAAATTGCCTCGAATTCCTGAGTACATATTGAACTTGATCCCATCCCTAGTTGTTAATACTGTGGCTGATCGTGAATAGTAGGACACAACCCCCGCGTGTGATGGCCTCTCGATTCCCGATGACCCCGTGTCTGTATGGATCATAAGCCATAATGGCTTCAAATTACTCGCATAACGACGAAATTGCTTATGACTGGCTTTTCGACCACCCCGACAAATATTTGCGTTGGTATGTCGAATATCGCTGATCTTCTATTTACTCTGCGCTATGTCACGATACACTCGTCGGAAGAAGAAAGTGTAGCTAAACTGTTACACCTTTTATTCAAATTCTTTTTATTGGTCTCGAATCAACGAAAATAATAACAAAATTCATACATTGTATGTAATTTCCAGCACTAATTGTTGCTTGTGGTACTGTGATTATTCGTGTATTTAATGTTTAGGATAGTTTTTAATATTACATTACTATGTATATTTAATGTTTGTGAAATATTTAGTATTAGATTATTATGTGTATTTAATGTTTGGGAAATATTTAATATTACATTGCTATGTATAGGTATTTAATTTTTAGAAAATATTCAATATTACATTATGTTATTTACCTCCTGACTCCATTTTAATAAGAATCTCCAAATTGGCAACGAGAAAATCATTTCAATCAAGCCTCATGAGTAATCGCATAGTTGATTCATCAATTAACCTTTCGTGACATGCTTACTGTCTTGTTACTTTTCGTGGAGGGAAACCGGAAGAAATATGGCTCGTGTTATTTCTACCTAAATTTATAATAAAAGCAACGCATCGTTCAAATTGTAAAGCATAAGATTGAATTGCGCATTTTTTAAAAACTTGTAAAAATATTTTACATCGATTGACATTAATTTACGATTAAATAATTATACACACAGTCTCGTTCGTGGGTTTATTAATATTAGTTTAATTCTTCAAAAACTAATATTAGTTTTATTCGATAAATTTAAAAGCAAATTGAAACAAAATCAACAAAGAAACGTTGGTCTTGGGATCGATCAATAATTAGATAGTTAGAAATTTATTATTCCTCGGACGAACGTTTCTTCGTTTCCTTAAATACGATTTAATTTTCAACGCGTTAAAATGAACCGAACGATAATTGTTCATATACGGATTTCGGGCGCAGAAATTCTTTCCGTTACAGGAAGGGATTTTGAAAAAGTTTGTAAATCGCTGCTGTGGTACACAAATATTTGTCACAAGTCGGTGCAGATACAGTGATACGTAAGCATGGCAAATAGAATTTGAGCGTAAATACTCGGGACGTTTTATTCGAGCCCATTGAACGAGCCACTTACGGTGGTCCCTCGTTCTTCTGAGGTGCGCGGGCGCACGTGGACATCGCGACCGTGTCGGTCGTGTGGATACACGCTCGGTCACTCGGCGTTATGCGTGTGCGTACACGCTATTTGAAGCGATGTGTTATCGCTACCAGTGACGTCGCGTACGTCCTCTTTGTATCTGCATTTCCTGCACCTTGAGACCGGGATGCCCCTCCAGCAATTTCTGCGTACGAACGAACCCGCTGTGTGGTCGAAGAATGCGTTTCCGCGTTCAATGGTCAACCAACGTCGCACCAAAGAATGGGAAACGATGGAAAATATTTAATGTACAATCTTTCGAAGAAATTCTCGCGCGACACGCATTTGCACGTCCGAAGGTATGAGAAAGTAATCGGTTAAGCGAAAGTAAATTTAAATAATTTTTATCGTACCCGTGTCTTCTTTACAAGACAACCTAGAACCTTGTTTTAAGTCGATCGCTGAATTGAACTGTTTTTCAAACGTTTTTCATATTTTCGACGTTCGAACGTCGCCGAAGATTGCGATGTATTCGAATTTCAGCAAAATTTCGAAACGTTACTCCAAAAAGGGTTACTCCGTTTGAGAAGGAATGACCGTAAAATTAACGATACTCTCGAAGAAGTATCAAATAGGTATCGATGTGGATCCAATACGTATAATAATGTTTGAAAATTGAGATGGACAATTATCAATGTGCGAAACAGGGATGGAAAATTTTTTGATGAAACTGGTCGGTTTCAAGTAGGCCTCTCGAAGTGGACAACGAATGGACGAAGTTCTTGAGTCGATGAACAATGGTGGGAATGACTCTTGTGAACGATCAATTCGGATATCCAAGATGGTACATTCGTAGAAGCATCGGCATAGGTATCGATTCTGCTGGACATTATTCAATATTAGAGGCCATTTTCGTTGATAACTATTAACAGTCTACTCTGTTATCGTTGGTAGATTTTTTCGTAGAAGCATCAAGTAGGTACCAACTCTGCTCGATTCTCTTCAATACGAAACATCATCTTCATTGACAACTATTACCACTCATTGGTAGTGTTCTCATTGGTAGATTTTTTTCATTAACCATCTTTTACCCAACATACTTGACCACCGAGCCGATTTCGCGTATTGATTCGGTAACGTTCCCATTATTTCTAAAGAATAGACGTTGGAAACAAATTTATCGCCGCATCTTCAATAATTCTAAACTACCTATACAGGGATGAGGGGGAGACATCAATTTTCGAGATTTATTTAATTTGCAAATTGACTCGGTGCGATGAAAATATGCCCCGTTCGCGGCGTATCATAGTCACGGAACGAAAGAATCCGATTGGTGGAGAGTAACTGCACAGCGAACGGAGCTGAAAGGTGGAGGGCTGACCGTTCACGGGAGGAATTAGTTAGCGGTTGCTTTGGAAGCGTGGACACCCCGCGGTGCCATCAAACGAGTTACAGGCCTTTCGCACCTCGACACGGGGGATTACATGCCATAAAGTAAAACCTCCTGCGCCCCGTACGTCTTTGCTCTTGTGACCTTAGATTATAATGTTTTGCTCGCACGTGCTTCAACGTCAATGAAGAATCTTTCTTCGTTTCGTGCAGCGGGCAGTTTCGTGGTCGCCGGTAACCGTGAACCCAATGATCTGCATCGGAACTGTTTCGTTCTCGGCTACTTTCCTTCTCAACGAATCCATTGTACACGCTTACGGACAAAAGACGAGAAAAATCATCAGGAATGCAGCTCGTAGCATTAAACTCGATAATGTCGAGGGCAATTGCAACGAGCCGCTCTATTATTCGTAGTAACTGTTCGTGGCCATCTTCGAAACAATCGGTACAACGATCTACGTTGGAGAGAAGAATATATATGGAAATTGTAGATTTGAACAAGTTACAAGTGAAAAGAATCTTTTCGGGCAAGAGTCGAAATGTACAATGAAAAGTAACGTTACAGAGTAAGGGAATATTGATATTGATATATCAGAATGAAATATAGAATTAATGATATTAATATATCAAAATAGTTCTACGTGTGTAAAGTATTACTACATATGTAAATATACAAAGTATTTTATCTTTCCAAGAAATTGAGAATGCAAGTGGTAAAAACATTGTGCTTTTATCGTTAATTCGGTTAAAAAACTTTCTTGTATCTTGAATTATTTTCAAGATAGACTTGAAAATAATTATTTCCTAGATATGTATACACTGGTACGAGGTTATTTCGTACACTATTTCAGAGCACCCTTGAGAAAACCATCTAATACAAACCATTTCGATAAATAAGTAAAAAATTCCAAGTATGGTAAAAATTATGCAAAAATAATGTTACGATATACGAAAAAGAAATATTAAGCTAACGCAATACCTACCAAACTTCGAACATTATTTCGGAGCACCCTTGAGAAAACCACCTAACCCAAACCATTTCGATAAATAAGTAAAAAATTCCAAGAATGGTAAAAATTCTACAAAAAAGAATAAAGTTGCGATATACGAAAAAGAAATATCGACCTAACGGAATACCTACCGAATTTCAAACATTATTTCGGAGCACCCTTGAGAAAACCACCTAACCCAAACCATTTCGATAAATAAGTAAAAAATTCCACGTAAGATAAAAATTATGCAAAAAAGTTGCAAATAAAGTTGCGATATACGAAAAAGAAATATCGAGCTAACGGAATACCTACCGAAGTTGAAACATTATTTCGGGACACCACCGAGAAGACCACCTAACCCAAACCATTTCGATAAATAAGTAAAAAATTCCAAGAATGGTAAAAATTCTACAAAAAAGAATAAAGTTGCGATATACGAAAAAGAAATATCGAGCTAACGGAATACCTACCGAAGTTCAAACATTATTTCGGGGCACCACCGAGAAGACCACCTGACCCAGACCATTTCGATGAACACGTCAAGGTTGCATGGAAAAAGAAAAAACAATCAGATCGGGTTATGTAAAAAATCTTGATTCTCGTTTGCCGTAAAAGGGCCGACAGAAGCAGTTGGTGGTAACGTGTACGGAATTCAGAGCGGGTCGTGACTTTTGTCGTTTTTAATTGATTAATCGCTCACGCTATTACGTGATTATCATGGCTTCTGGAGAAGTCTCCGCGAGGACGAAGAGGGAGGGACGCGCGGCGAGTTTTTCGGCGGACATAAGACCGTCTTCCTGTCGCGTGGCCCCCGCGTTATCTCGCTTTCTCGTCTCCCTTCGCTAGAATTAACCTCCACATTGGGATTAAAAAGCGGATATATTAATTTGTCCCGTTCTTTCTTGCCCTTCCTTGTAAAACGCGACGTACCAGATGAAACCAGAATGTACGCGGCAAATAAATTTTCACGGAAAAGAGAAATTAACGTTTCTCGGTGTCCACCGGTACAACTTTTGCACGAACGATACAAATTAATATACCTGTTCGTTTGAAGGACAAATTGAAAGCTCAGGGAATACGAAGAACAATGATATTATCGATCGTTTATTACGATATCGTTTCCAGTACGAGTATCATGTTTATATATATTAGAATTCGGTAGTTTATATATATAGAATTTGTACGTTCATTGTACAATTTATAGCAGCAAAATACGGTTGATTTTTGTCGAGAAATTGGCACAAAATATAAGAATACTCGAGTTCTGGAATTATAGTATGTCAAATATTGAGTCGAATTGTGGGAATATTCGAATACAAAATAATACGATATACTAGTCGTCGATAAATTAGTATCGGCGTGTTAATTGTCGATGCGAAAGAAAAATTTGTATATTTTTCACGATATGTTCGCGAGAGTATTATGAACGAATTAATGAAGTATACAACGAGTTTATTGCACGTTATAAATATAGCAATAGTGGTTAAACAATTGCTCATCGACGAGGAAGTGCGTGCAAACGCGGATGACAATGACGAGGGAATTTCTAAAGAAGAAAATCATGCGAGCGGTGCCAACGATTACGACTACAATTAGACTATGATGATTCAGATAATAATGCACAAATGGAATGAAATACGAACAGTTAAATCGAAGAATAAAAGTATTTTATCTAGAGGTTATCGGGTTTTCGTTAAATATAAAGGACGAATTAGATTAAATGAAAAGAATACATTCTTTTTCGGAAAATTAAAACAATTTTTTTACGAACAATTTAAACGCAATATTCTCACAACTGTTGGTGAATTTTCGAAAAAGTAGTCCAAATAGGGTCGTGTTTGAATTTATTTTCATTAAGAGAACCTTATTCATCCAATGATAACACTCTCATAAAGACAAATTTGAATTTCCATTTCGCTCAGAGGTCCATCGACTTTTATTTACCAGATAAATAAATAAAAAGGTCACTCGCTACAATTAAATATCTTTGAGATATTTAATCAATGTTTCAAACGGTGGTAGAGATAATTCGTCGTTATATGGAAAGATTATCATAGTTTCCGAGTTTGAGTGTGACTCGTCTTGTTGCTTCAGTATACTTAACTCGATACAGTGTCCAACGATTACACACTATTTCTTTCACGCTTATATAATTACATTGGATGTTAACACTGTATACGAACAGACTTAAACACGCCCATAAAACAAACGTATTTACAGTTAGTGACAACCTATCGACAAACTCAACGACACTGTGATCTCAAGTGCCAAGACCTAGAAAAATTTCGAAGAAACGAGTCCGCATTGAACGATGTGTTCCCTATTTAGTACCTCGATGATGAAAATCACAACAGATTGTGAAACGACAACAACTTCGAAATTAATCTTCGTCGTTCTTCACAACGGCGTGACATGTCTTCGGGCAACAGCGAAACGATGCCTCGGTCTAAGGCGAATTTACATACGAATGTGTTGTTGGAATAAAGACAGAAAAGTCGAACGTCGTCTGTAACTAATCGTTCCGTTTCATTTTGCTGCTCGCTTTGGTGAACTCTTTCTTTCGTATTTCTCCCATTCAAGCGGGTCTCTTATGATATTTTACTTTCCGTGGGACCGAACAAACGAAATAGTTTCTTCGGAATTTCAAATTGTGTACGGTATTCGCGGTCGTCGTTACACATTTTATCCTCTTAACACCTATTTATAATTTTCAGATTACTTTCAGTACGAGAACTCATTTCTGCAAATAGAACGCGCAATAAATACTAGTTTATCGTAATCATAAGTACTGTTTCGTCGGTCGATAAAACTTATCGAACAACCTATTATTACCAGAGTGTGCAAATTCTAATAATTTGTAAATACTTTCGGATTTTATTGTTTGGTATAAAGTTCGTATTAATACTTGTATGGATAACGATAGAAGTAAATCCAATTGACATTCACTGCGCGAATTTTGTTTCTTAGAAAAGACATTTATACGTCTTGATTCTCCATTAATCGATTAATACTCAAACTACACAATTTTTTTACAATCGGTGTATCATTTGGAGAGAATCACATTCCCGACTAAGAATTTTCAGCGTAAAAATAATTCCTGATCGATTTTGAAAATAAGAATTCATTTCGATCGGAAGTAGTCAATATAATTAAGTAACACAATTTTATTACGAATGGAAACGTGAATATATTCTTCACATTTTACTCCGAAGTTGTCCGAGACATTTTATTTTATTCGAATAAAGTATTCGAGTGCTATGAATAAATTTCGAATAATGGTATTCGAGTACTGGAATGTTCCTTATTCAGCTGCGAGATACGATATATGCGAGTTCGAATACTGATCGTAAAGAAGTGCATTACCCTTTACATTGACCAATGTAGATTACTTCTTTGTCGACTTCTGACGAAACATCTTGCTGGTCGCAGTATGACTCGTCAATGGTTGATTCACCTCGCTCCGAGAAGAAATAGTGAATAACCTCAGTCATGGTTCATAAATTACATACTCGCTATCAAATTGAATCGTTAGCAATCTCTGATTCTTCGATCGAGTTATATTTCTACATTGTTTCTATCCATGAATTATCTTAATCGAAAAAGTACAAAATTTTACCATTAATATATAAATTCCGTAACATTCCTAATATTTGAATTCGAAATAGTTTTTAACTTCACCGCGATTTTCTCGCAATACAGTTGCACCAGACGATCATTACCTTTATCGTTTCCCATAACTTTCATCAATTTTAGAATAAACCAATTCTTACTATCGCAGTTCTTTAATACTCATTTTTTGTATTATTTCGATCGGAATAAATTTGTTCATTCATCAGACGCTGCTACCAATATTAATACCGATAAAATAAATATTACTAGGTTCCTAAATTATGGAAACTCTATAATTTTCTTACCATCTTGTCACGAACCATAAGATGGTACAGAAATATCTACCAGAAGATTATTCATTTTGATCATTTTCATAAAATTACAGTCGATACCTTATACACAAATTAAATACAATAATATTACCCGTGACATCGAGAAACTTTAAATATATTGTAACGTGGACGATTGTAATTCTTCCTCGACTTTATTTTCGACGATAAATCGTGAAACAATTTATCAACGTACTTCTGTTACGAAAAAGAAATCAGGTTAAATAAATTGTTCTCGCGATTCGTGTAAGACGAGATGAAACAGAAACTGTGGTAAATTAATCTCGGTGTGTACGATGTATCTTCCCTAAAGAAATTCACCGAGAGAATATACAAAGTATGTTTAGGATCAGCTTGAGAATCATGAATGGAGGTTGGTTCCCATTACGTGAATGGATCAACGGGGTCAGATCTCGTACCATTTGACTTTTTCGTCGTGAGGTCGGGTCGGTTCGAGCTAAGAAAGCCATTTCTTGTGTCATTAATCGTTCCCCGAGCGCCCTTATCTAAATTGATTGAGTAACCAAGACGAGCACCGTCACTATTACATTACAATTTGCTACTGATTCTCATCAATCATTCTCCGTACGATCGAATTAGTTGCAAGTAACGAAATTACTAATGCCTCTGAACGTATTTCAGTTGCACGCGAAGGAATCTTTCGTTAGACTTTTCCACGAAGACCAATGGCTGACAGAATCGAGAATAACATTCTTGGATTCAACGCTCTTGGTTACACGCTCAAAGTCTTCGGCTGAAAAATGTCCCAATTGTACGAAACTCGTGTTTTTAACCTCGAAACGTTTTTCCGTATAAGAGAAATATTCCAAATACTCGAATTTCTAATTTTGTAACGCAACGAAACGTCCAAGGGAATATCAGAGCATCCAGTATTTATTACAATAGGTTTTATTACAGGAGAATAATACAACGTAAGGCCTCAAAGAACGTAGTAGAGCTAACTTTGCAATACAACGAGAGAACTAAGGAAATACAGAAACATTCGGTGGTATCTATTACAATAATTTTAATCACAGAAAAACAATGTATCGCGAGGAAGAAATTCTCCGAAAAAGACCCAACCAATGCACCAGGTTAAATCCATTAATCTTTAGAATCGTAGAATAACGCATAAATTTATTTCAATCTGAAAGTATCGTTATATTGTCAACGATTCGATAAAAAGCAAGATCGATGAAATTCGATCAACGTTCCAATCCATACCGATACGATATTATAATCTGTCGATTGACTGTCTATTAAAGATTCGAAATAGATCGATCTCGACGAAGTGAATTTCCTCTGAATTTCAATGTGTTGTAAGCACTTCGAGTCGAAGTATGGTTTCACAATTTTTCGGATAGACCGGTGTTGGAGACTCGGTTCGGAGTCGATGTAAATCTGGGTAAGGGGGGACGTCGAAGGGAGAATTTCGAGACGCACGATTTGCTCGAAGTCAAAGGAGTCTTTAGCCTCGGGGGCCACTTGTTGCACAGCACTGGATTCCTGTTGATTGCACTCCACAGGACACGGCTTGCACTACTGACTCCGAATGCCCTCGACAACCGATTCCCTGTCGTCGGTCCGGGTACCGCCTAATCGTCCCTTTATTCCTTACCTAATCGATTCCACGACCGTTCAAACGGATCATGCCGAAATGTCTGTTTCCGCTTGCGTTTTCTTCGGCCCGGAGAACCAACGAAATCATGTGAATCGTTCTCCGCTCGAATTCTCAATGCGGTCCAGAAGGTACGCACCGGGTTTCACTATTTCCTACCGCAATGAATTTCATCCCCCATGTTCGATCCTCGGTTAAAACGCTGATTTCGAAGAAATCGTGATCCCTGTAATTTATTTATTTGTTTATTCAGAGGTGAACTCTATAGAGTACGAAGGAAAGAAAAAGAAGGATTATTCGTAAGAGTGTGTAACACGGAACAATTGAAGATTTAAATCTAACAGAAGTGGAAAAGAAGGGAATGCATTTATAGTATTTATTATCATATTTTGGAACAGTGTTCGAGTAATTAATAGCGCTATTTAAAGGTGATTCGAGCTGCATCTAACATATAGTATTCAATTTACAGGTGAACGATTCAATGTTTTCTTTTTGGATAATTGAACGTTTAGAAATGTTAAGAGATAATCTATCGCTTGAACACCAATTCTCTAAATTACTATGATCAGATTGTGTAGATGTACTACAAGAGACCTCGATAGTATGAAAGATCATAAGGTGGTTTGTGAACAATAGACAAGAGCAATATGTGAAACATTTGGAAGTGTTGTTGATAAATAAAAACACAGCAGAGAATACGAGTGTGATTCTTGGAGAACGTCAGAGCTCACTGTAAACGCATTGGAAAAGGAATGATTGAATTAAAAAATTCAATCGATCGAATGATAATTATAGTATCAGTGACGCACAGGAGAGGCGACATTTTTGTACATCTGTATTCGTAAAGAAAGGGGTGGCAATATGACTGTTTAGTTTTGTAAGAGATATAACAATGCCGCCATCTGTTAGAAAAGCACAATACTCTAATTACATGGAGCAGAAGTGTACAACACTCGCATACACCTACACACAAATACCACGTAGTGTATACGAACCTCGATTCACTTTATATTCATGAATTTTGGTACACGAAGAGAAAGTAAAGCGAAGCTAACAATTAAATATATTACAGAAACGTAAAGTTGTATTATTTCATTTCTTGTTGGTCTTCTGAATATATTAACAAGTTTTATATTTCACCTTGAACTTTGATTCGTAATTTAAACTGCTTTCAATTTTTTTTTTAAATGTAGCTAAACAAATACGGTTACGTATAATGAAAGATGAAAGCAAAAATTACGAAAGTAATTTATTTTACGAATTTTTATCAACAGGAGGACATAATACCATTCTTTTTTTTTTACTAATTGGGAGACAAATGTGGCCAAATAACGAATTTTTCGGATGATCAAACAAACACGTTTTTTTTTATATTAAGCTTCATTTATTTCGATAGATATTTTATATTTCTTTGGTCGCTAAATTACATAGGTTTTTCAACGTAAGCAATTGCGTAGAATTAGATTCCTTTTTTGCTTCAAACTACCAAGTATTTACGTCACTAGTATCGCCTTTATCCCATCGAAATCATTTCATTGCATCGTTGTTATTACGATCACCACATCTTGGTATTCTATGCAATAAATATGTACATAAGTATAAGATACATTTATTTTAGAAATTTAAATACCAGTTGTGATCAAATTATAGAGCAAAGATTTCCTTCGTTCTAGTTTATCTTAATTCTATTATCGACTGTTAACCTTTTACATTTTTCAAAGTCTTCTTCCAAAGAACCATCTGTTTCAAAAACGTAATAGTAACTAAGAATCGAAGGTAAAAAATACACATTTACAAAGTATAAATGATAAACGTCGGTAAAATAATTATGTATTTCGATAAAACAATCGTTCGGACAAATAACGAAATTACGTGTAATATTTACACACAAGGTAACATAATAATTAAAGTTACAGAAAACATTTGGTTTGTCTTGATTGAAACGTCATCGTTGATTTTTTATTTCAATGGTAATATCAATTTTAAATACGAACTCTAGTGTGTCGATAAATTTTGAACATCAGTATTCCAAATTTATACATCTGTATAAATTCTTACACATCTCGTATGCCTATATCTTTTACCCAAAAGATTGTTTCGTTTTATCAACGGAACGGAAGTGTAATAAATAGGAAATGCTACTTTTTCAAGAAATTTGAAAGAAAAGGGGGTGTCTAGTTATGCGTTATAAATTGACGTGAGGAAAACCAACACCGGAGGATCAAAGGAGCGGTGTCCAGCGACGTTTATTAGCTTGATTTAATTCAATTTAGGTACCAATAATGACTGTGGCGTTTAATTGGTCCAGTAAAGATGTCACACGGTATTTTTCTGGATCACTGACATATAATGGTCGGTCTCGACAACATCGGTATCCATTACTTAATTTACACGTCATTCTGTCTGAAGGAGAGATCTGTCCTACCATTGAACGAGCAAACGATAACAAATGCGATGCTGTTTATTTCGTGTAATTTATATAGTAATTTTGTTTACTTCGAATACATACTTACGACGAGCACGAATTCATATCGACTTTTCTTACAGTTGATTTTTAACGTAACGTATCTCTCGTACTTACATACTGTACGATGAAAAATACAGCGTAAATTTCACTTCCATTTCACGAATTTAAATGTACATTAATTATCGAGGAACATTGAATTATAGGGTATTCTTATTAGAAATATGAAATACGACACTTGTAATATTTCCAATTTTGTATATACTATAAAATTTCCAAAGAAATAGCGTTGTTAAATTTCAAATCAGTGGACACATTATGTTACCAATCTTTCGTGGAGCGATAAATAAATGAACTTTCAATTGTATAAATTTCAGTGAACAGAGTTGTTATTTGATACTCTTGAAAAGTCTCATGAAAAATTGATAAGCCCGAGCCATTAAAACGTTCACGGCTGAATGAATTTTCGAGATCGCGGTAACGGCTGTGAGAAAATCAGCATCAACTGTTTTCCAACAATGAGGCGATCATGAACGGATGATTGGATATCAATGATCACGAAGAATCGATCGAGGAGAACGTATCGATGACGCGACTCTGGAACACTCTTCGGTTCTCTTTTCGCAGACCCAAGTGCCTCTCGATAACTACTGATTAGAAATATTTTTCACGGTCATTTGCATCTCATACACAGTATATACGTTGAGAGTCTCAGCATTTCGCAGCGCTAGAAATCGTCGTGGAGACTTTAATGTGCGTGGGAACAAATCAAAAGTGGTGTTACTTCTAAGTCCACAATTAATCCGTTCTTGACTTTGAGTTAAATTATTTTAAATGGATAATTTCTAGAGATGTTATTTAAGTTTACAAAAATTTCTCTTCGAAACTGTAAACGAGCGTATAATAATGTACACATTACTACCACTTTCTGTTCTGTACTGTACTTCATTTTTCAATGTCGTTTATAATAGACTTGGGACTATTCGAATAATTTACTATTCGAATATTTATAGGTATTTGAATGCTACAAAGAAACTTTGAATATCAAAGTATTTGAATATTATTGTTTGAATATTTGTACATTCAAATAGAATCTTTCGAAGATTTAAGTATTTAATGATTACCATTAGAATATTATTATTCGAGATAAAGGCAGGCAAATGGTCATACGGAACTCGATTTCGAATTCACATCACACTTTTCGAGTACCACAAATATAGAGGTATTTGATTAGTGCACAATATATTCATATACTCGAGTATTTGAAATATACTCGTCGAATATTCGAATATAGACAAATTTGACAATCAGTCCCAGTGATTATTTTGTTTCATTGTTACAACTCGTATCGTGTGACTGACCGACGAGAAAATACTTAATATCAAATTTAAACAAAATATATTATCCTATTCGATTTCGCTCAACACGGTGATCGTTTAGTATTAGAAGCGTTGAATCTGCTAAAGTTTAGGGAAAGGTACAGCGCACAGCTGACAGAAATGCGTGCTAGCCTGGTCACGCACGAGAAGGACAATTAAGTCAGTCAAGCAATATTACGGGAGGAAAACAGATGACGATTTAATTCAGATGGGGATTTCGATACCACCAGATCCACATGTCCAAAGATCACTTATTAAGGCCATAAAATAGACTGGTTGAATAGATAAAATGATCCGGGTGTGAAACGCCCATTATGTACGATTGTTAACTGTTACGTTTCTGTGCCTACTGTTTGAAATTTGCTGCCAAAGCTACCCTTCTGTTGCACCCGTTGCTATAATTTGCGCCGCTATAACATCGTCATGGTGGCACGATTCGACAGTTAATTACCTTCAGAGATGATCATTTATAATCGTATGATACGTCAGGAATACGGATAACCCGAATATATATCGTTACATACCGAAAAATTTGGAACGTTTTCTCAGTTCTAGTAGACATTCGAATAGTAATTATAACTTATAAATAATATTCGAAAAGTGAAATTCAAACACTAAAATATTCATATACTGATACTCGAAGTCTATTTGACTTATAAAACATTTAAACATTAAATTATTCACACAGTACCATTGTTAATAGGAATAATAGTAAATGTAAGAATTTGAGTAGAAAGTCTTCTCAAGATTCATTTCAGTTATTTTCGGTCTTCTTCGTTGACCTGGAACCTTCGTTGTATTCGAACTAAAACTATTCCAAACTTATTCGTAGCATTTGAATTGAAACTATTCGAAGCTCATTCGTAGTATTCGAACTAAAACTACTCGAAGCTCATTCGTAGCATTCAAACTAAAACTATTCGAAGCTCAGTGAAAGTATTCGAACTAAAACTACTCGAAGCTCATTCGTAGCATTCAAACTGAAACTACTCCAAGCTCATTCGTAGTATTCGCACTAAAACGATACGAAGCTCAGTGGAAGTATTCGAATTAAAACTATTCGAAGCTCATTCGTAGCATTCGAACTAAAACTATTCAAAGCTCATTCGAAGCATTCGAACTCAAACTACTCGAAGCTCATTCGCAGTATTCGAACTAAAACTACTCGAACGCGAAATTGTTCGAATAGTTCTCAGTGCTGGTAAAACTACGTATCTACGATATGCATTCGAATCCAAAGAAGAAGAAACCCGCGAAAATTTCGCGAGAGTACACGGTCGAGTACACGGAATCATTGTTACGAACGAACGATAGGGACAACAGCAATAGCAAGATAAGCAAAAGAGCTGTGTCGGCTGTCAACGTTCTCAAATAAAGCGGTCATCGTGCATCGAGCGACTGATACAGACACGACAGTTAACGGTAAACGCAGGAACTTGGTTAACGTAGCGAGTTGAAGAGAGCCAAACGTCAATGTAGAATAGACGAAGAGTACAACGCGAGGCACGTTTCGTACAGAATAAAATCACAATAACTAGGATGTATAGTTATTCGTTGGCTGGCAAACTTGACTCGGGATCGCCTCTTTGACGAAACACGCCGCGCCGCACGGTGATCCATCTTATCTGCCAACCCTTGCTTCAGTCCGTCGCCGTGGGATTGCAGCCAATGACTGCGATGCCACCGTCCGTTAGACCTGTCCTCCTCGATCATCTTTCGATCACACTGATTTCGCTCGACCAGAGAGTTTCCACTTGCTTCGACACTGTCCTTTTCTTAAACCCGACTGCCAACCTCGCTCACCGATTCCATTCGAACTACGTACCAACTGTTTCGCTATCGAGTAATCGTTAATGCGCACGAACTTCTTAGCACGTGAACTCGTATTTTACAAGACAACGTGTCCGTTTCCCTGTGTTCGATCTTGCATAGATATTCCCAGTTACGCGGTGAGTTCTGTTACAAGTGTACAGAGCGCAATGGAAATCGTGGTGCAAACGACGAGGAACTTCTATAATCATATAGACGATCGAATCAAACAGACAACTTGCTATAATATATTTCATACGAGGCTTCGTTTTCGAGAAAATGAATTTTGTAAGTATTATAGAGTTGGAGGACGGGTGTGGTTAACTACTCCACGAAGTGGTTCGTTGAATGATTCTTTTGACGGTGATTACGTTTGTTTGCGGGTGTATGGTCGTGTTTGTTTATGTGCAATTAAAATTGGTAAGGTTCGATAAAATGGAAGGAACTGTCGAGAATTAATTAATTTGTTAAGTGACAAATTGGTGAAACTAGCTATCGATTTATATACAATAGTGTTTGTTGTATTACTTATACATGGACTTATTAAAGATATCCCTTTGATTGTTAACATTTATATAAGATTTTTGATAGTATTTAATAATTTTGTATTTTTTTCACCCTTAAACATCAAACTAGACCTTGTACTTGCTTATAAATTTTTAACTAGCACGATTATATCTCCCAAACTATAATACTTTCTTGGATTAATTTATTATCTATACCTAGATCAACTGCCAGAAGACATAACTTTATCCGTCAGGAATTTCATAGCACTTTATATGGTACGTTTAACTGTACAAATCGTTGAATAATTAACGTTACAGGTTTTGCGAGCAACTAGACTTTTTTTTCTTATATCACCTTTTTGCGAAATTTGAGATTACATTCAGGTTTTTTTTTATTTCAAGCAATTTTAATCTCTCTTGAAATTGCTTTGCAATTAATTAAGATTATTATAACTCCTATAATTCTATAAAAAATTTTATTATTTTATTTTGTTTCGTTTCGTTTTATTTTACTGTATTTCATTTTGTGATATACTCTTAGATCATTTTATTTATATATCTGTTTTGTATTTTCTTATATTAATTGTACATAAAGGTGAATCAAATCCGTTAATAAATCAATTTTAAACTAATTTATGAAGGTAACTTCGTCGGTAAATAATATTTTACCGAAGAAAATTCTACGTTTACGATTTTCAAAATATTTCCCTTAAAGCTCTTCAGGAAGTGATACATAATAACGATGAAGTTTATAAATAAATCGTACAATCCTGGCTTGACTAATGCCACTTTCTCAAACGATTTGTCTAGTAAATACTCGCGCAAGGGTTTGCATTTTCACGAGTTTCTTACAGTCAACACAACCAGTTTCTAAAAACTTTGATCAAAAAACTGTTTCAAGGGTTAACGCAACGACATTACGATAAATTTCTTCTTTAACACACGTTTATCCCTTTCGATTTCGAACTCCCTTAAGTCTTATACGAATCGCAATCTCCTCGTGGAACGAAACCAAATCCACCCTCTCGAGAAATGACAAGACTTGCGAAAAATCTGTTCCATTCGTGGAAGAAAATCGAAAAATCCACAATATATATATGTACAACGTTATTATTCCAAGTGGTCGAGTATGAGCCTACGTATTTTCGTATCTAAGAAATCCGTAGCTCGTCTACAGTGGTAAGAGCAAGCTGCTTCCGGTTTCGACGAGAAAGAAGCCCCTCATAATAGCATCTGGTGGCTGAAAGAGGAAAATCCGCTTGTACACCAGCGAAACGTTCGAATGCGATTATTCGGACTCCCGGGGAAGGAAAACCTCTTTTTCGGGGTAATTACGGCAAATATTTAGCCAGCCGGTCGACAACCCTTCTTTCAGCGGGCAGCCACGCGAGCTAAGAGATTAGGCGAATCGAAAGAGGACCGTGTAGGAGCGAACGAGAGAGAGGGAGCAAGAAGAACGAGCTTCGAAGGAAATCCGATAATGCAAATATACCCGTAGGATAATATCTCTTCGAAAATCTAATCGGCCCTAATGATTGTATGCAGTTTATTGTGCCGTGCAAATCCCATAAATATTTTTCCTTGTATTTTCGAAAACAGTGTTTAGGACCGTAGAAGAGTTTCCAGGCTGGAAATGCGGTTTGTGTAATGCCTGGTACTTAATGGTGTCTCGGTGAAACGTTCTTCGACGATTCACCATTCGGTGGAGAAAGAAAATCTGGTAATTATTTACAGAAACGTACAACCGATGGATTATCACCATTTTGGAATATTTTTTACTGGACAATGTCCCGAGTAACCTGCGCTTCGAATTACACAGTGGTCGCTCGTGGTTGCTGAAATACGTTGCTTCGAAGCTGAACTCGATTATACTGTTCAATAAAAATAATTGATTTGTATATAGTTATATATAATTTATACGTAAATAATTTATCGTTTATTTTAAATTTAGAATGG
This sequence comes from Ptiloglossa arizonensis, assembly GCF_051014685.1. Lineage (NCBI taxonomy): Eukaryota > Metazoa > Arthropoda > Insecta > Hymenoptera > Colletidae > Ptiloglossa > Ptiloglossa arizonensis. Next base: position 11,474,164 of record NC_135055.1, read on the forward strand.
TTTGTATTTTATCGTTTTATAAATGAAACTGAACAAATACAGACCATTACGAGCGAAACATAATTTGAATTGATCTGGTTTTGATTTCAACTTGATTCTTCCTCTACGTTGTATTAATTGTATTAAATTTATCGATCGAAACTTGAAAAATTTTCGATGATTACGAAGCTATGATAGGCAACATCGTAAATGGCAAAACCGGGAAAAATATAACAGATAACGTCGACAGAATATCGGGTAAACAGATCATCCGTTATTCTTAAAAATCTATGATACCTTTTTTCGTTTCGTCTTCCATGGGAGACACAAAATGAAGATAGTCCGTTGTGTAATAGTCCTAAGAGGAAAGATCTGTCAAAACGATGCGTCCACGTCGAGTATTTCTCAACACGTGTGTTTAGTTTTTGTCATCGATATGCTTGATTCTTGATGGATCTTCCGGGTACCTGTCTTTCTCGCACAAACCACAGAAAGATAAATCTTTCGTGCCCCGAAAGATCCTTCGAAGTCCGAAACCGATATCTCTGGGCACAAAAATTTCGGTTACGATAAAAATCAGTAAAAACTAAAAGCATCGTCGGGCAGTGTGGTTTTAAAAATATTTCAGTTTCTATTCTCTAGTTGGTATATAAACGCAAACGTAAAGAGTTCAAATAGAAATTGTACAATTAGCAATTTTATTCGTGACCTGTGTACATTATCCATTATAATTTTCTACGTATATTGATCAGACTTGTGCCATCTTTAAAAATTCAAGGAGCTTACTATATCAATTTTATAATTTTCCACGAGCTGCTTATTGAAATCTTAGAATTCGTGTATAGGTGTACGTAAATATGTAAATAATAAATGACAGAAGGAAGGGATTTTTTTAAAACGAAAAGACCATAATTTAGTAATATATAAAAAGCAAAGAATATCACCGAACAGCTTTATTCGGAAAATCAATTTATAATACTCTGGTCTATCGATGAAGAAACAAATGTTGAAAAAATAGGCAAAATATTTAACGTTATCCTACTCGGAAATTAAATAACGTTTATTATAGATTGTAACCGTTTGCGCTTTGATAATTCTGTAGTCTAAATTTCCAGTAACAAAATACGTTGTTGAAAGAGACGTTACCTGTTTTTTAAGAAAGCACCCGCTTTTGTGTACAATTTTATTAAAATTTTGTAACACTAATACTTTAAAATCCGATATACTTTTTCATTCATAGCAATAATTTGTAAAATTATTTGTAAAATAGCTGTAAAATATTATCTGTCTCGTTTGTTACTATCCATATACAAGGGTACGAAATAAAAAGTAACGGCATGGAAAAATATTACTTCGACTATACATTGTACAATTCCAATATGGCGGAGGTGGTAGCCAATTAGCGTACGTATACGTCACGTGGTAACCAACGCGTTGAACACGGTCCATAAATAACATTTCTTAACGCTAATTATTTCGATTTCGATCGCCTTGTAACCAATCAAAGTAGACCGATCAAAAGTAACAAGTTACCCGGTAAGTTTTGTCGTTCGAAATGGAACTATCAGCTTCGTCGTTACATTTTTCGAAAGACGGTATCACTGATAAACACGTGTGAAGTTTCGCGTAGATCTGTCGACTCGTTCGTATATTTACATTCGTAGTGTCGCAGTAGTATTTCTTTCACAATGGAAAAAAAACCGACAAAATTTATCCAACCGGCTAGTAGTAGTAACGAAACAACTCTTCTAAGTATTTCCTTAATTCGCGTGAAAGCAACGCTGCTTTGATTTTTTCATCGTTTTAAGCCGATGATACGGATCGTTCGTTCACAGCCACGGAACATCCACTTTCGAACGCAGAGGCATACTTCGAAGGATGAATTATAAATATTCGAGAGATGGTGTAAGTAATAAGTCGCGGAGATTTTAGGTGTATCTGTCGTAATGCCGGCTTTCGGCTCTGTGAAGCGAACGAAGAGGCATCGGGGCCCTCAAAGGTGCCGCCTAGGGACCGGGTCGTATCATCGAACCAGGTTCAAGAGAGTCTCGACATCTTCTTTCCCCCGCTGCCTATTAGTAAATCTCGTCACAACCAGCTAATGATCGTCTTTTACCTCCTTGACACGCGCGCTCCCTTTCTCTCGCATTCCCTTTCTCGCGTATTTGTAAGATTTACTTGTTTTTCACTTTGCCGTCATCCGATATTGACCGTTAACACGGTACGCGCGTTCACCATCCTTTCCTCTTACTCAATTTTCGACAGCCCGCCAAATTCCATCGGTTTGCGAACGATTCGAAGCTCGTAGCTGGTCTCTTTCTCGATTATAATTTTCTTCTATCTTTTGTTACTCTTGCTACGCGCGAGCGAGAATTTTTACGTTCTCCACGGGGGGTTTTTTTGTTCTTTTGGATTCTTTCGAGAAAAATTTGCGTCGAAGTTTCTTTTGTACGTACGTACGAGCGAAACAACTCGAAACTGGATCGATTCGTATACTTTTATTTTGTGAAAATTATTATTATTTATATAAATTTTGTAAAATTTATCATTATTTTTGTACACATAGATCCCGAAGACAGTGTTAGTAAATATTTGAATTTTGTGAAAATGAAAGTACCGTGTACTTTTAAATACGAAGTAACGAAATAAAGGACAGAATGGTAATAAAATTGAAGCAAACTTTATTATAATACAAAATTGAACGATAATTTTAGGAAGATTGTCGAATTTGAACCGCTTTGCACGATCTTCGATCGTAAATGGAGAATGACACGTTTTTGAGAAATATTGAGAAAGAATAGGTATACATCGTTACGCGTGCAAGAATATGGCACAGCATTGGCGAAAAATGATAAATCGAAGACACGTAATCGATCCAACCGAACCAACTGGTTTCCTGTATACCTGTGGTATTCTAGCTTGGACAGTGTAAAACGAATCAAAGAAAATTAAACGTAACGTTTAGCATTTAGTTTTTGCATCGAGATTCTTCCAGTTGCAATTTCTACAAGCTATTCGAAACAACGATCGATTCGATCCTGGTAGAACAATTAATATTCTTCTTATTTGAAAATTGTTTAAATCATCGAAACGTAAGAAGAAAATCCATAGAGAATTTAGTTTCACTCGATCGATTATTATAAAACAATGCTAAGAAGTTTATACACATCGATTCCGAAGACAGTGTTATTAAATATTTAGAAAAAAAACCAATATACACGCCATCTTATTTCTTCCGTATATATACTTATAACTTTTACACAAATGCTAAATTACATACTATTTTCGTTGCTAAATCTACCGGCCCACGTAGTGTTAAAAATTACACACCTTTTCGTATAAACGATTAAAAATTTCCTTAGATTCTAAAATAAATACATTCTCGCGAGATCGTTAGCTCGGAGTTAATTACGGGACACTTTGCAACGACGGGGTTAAAAGGCAAAGGTGAAAGTCGATAAAAGAGAGAAGAAAGTAAAGGAGAGGAAGAAATGGACGAGGTCGAGGGGGGAATGGGAAGAAGCTCAACGGAGAAAGCAAGAAAGTAGTAACCGAATAAGGGGAGGGGGTTGAGGTAGAAACAGAAGAAAAGGGAGGAGGATAGAGAAGAAGGAGACGAAGAACCCCCCGCGGCTGGTAAAGGGTTTACGGTCTGTCAGGCTCGCATACACGCCGCTCGTTCTTCCTTCCACGTGAGGGTTTCAGCTGGTATCGGGCATGCAATCACACGGAGGATTAAAATGGAGTCGGCGTAAAAGAACGTGCTGGAGGAAAAGGGAGAGCATTGCCTCCTATATGCTCGCGTTTAGTTCCTTCGCTGGATGAGGAGACCCGCTGACGGATTATCCTTTCACGGCGAGTCGCGGACACGGACATTCTTCACGGACAAAAACTTCAACTCGTTCCACCGACGCGACAAAGAGGAGAAATTTGTTGTTTTCTGTGTTGACGGACGTCTTAAACGACAACTCAACCAGAAAACTTGTGTATTCCACCGTGATCTTCCGCGAGCTGTGTTTTCGAAAGTTCGCGGCCTCGGGTAGAAAACAATTATCTTTTGTTAACTCTTGCTGCTTCTTCTTCGTCCCGATGTAACGATTTTTGGTTATTGAAAATGGTTTCCTGATAGATTTCCGGAGAGGAGATTTTATTTTCGAACATCTTCGAAGAAATATCTTCTCTTCCTTCGAACAGCTTTGAAATTTTACTTTATTTGGTTTCTTAAGAAACTATTTTAATCAATTTACTCCCCTACGACTGTTCTGCTTTCTGAGATCGAGGATACGTTTTGCCTCGGCGTGCTTTTTATCATTTACGCGAAATAAACGATCCAATTGGTTGTGTGAAAATGGGTATCCGTTACGTTCAAATATCCCTTAAAATTTCGTTAAATAAATTATGTACGTTTAAACGCCGTGAAATTCGTTTTCATCTTGGAAACTCTTGCAGCGATTTAACCACGATACAAATACTTACGTAAGAATAAATCGTTGAAAAATTGTGGTGTCGTTTCTTAACAACGATAAAAAAACTACATTATTTTATTCGTACGAGTCGTTTGATCTATCGTCCTTCGTATTTATTTTATTACGTATTGGCGAAACATTGATATTATTTACTTGGCGTATCCGATTTCGAAATAACACCGACGGAAAGAATTACTGGGGCAACCGGAGCAACAAACATTGCCTTTTATTAATTATTATGAAACAAGAGTTCGAGACTTGAAATCGGAAGGTTGAGTGTATCTTTTTGTAGCAGGTCGTCGTATATAGTCAGAGCGCGCGACTCTTCGTGTTCGGCTCGAGAAGATATCGTCCCGATATCGAATCAATCTGCTCTGTCAGCGTCAGCGACATCAGGCTAATGGAATTATCAGACGGGACAGACACTCGCATCATTCTTTGTGGCCGCTCGCACGTGGAGGTTGCCGATCAACGCGGCGACCGGACCGAGTGAAAACGAGCCGAACATAACCAAACCAAACGAAACGAAACGAAACGAAACGAGAGGAATCCTCCAAGAGGACGTTGCGTCACGTAGACTTTGAGGAGCATTATTCCTTCACAGGCGTTACAATGCCTCCATTACGTGCGTGACACTCGCTCACGCTCCAATAAAACTGTCAGATAAAACCTGTTCAGGACGCACAATACTCGGACTTAATACATCGCCCTGTTGGTATGCATCGCATGTTTCCTCTCGTACTACGTAACGAGTCATTTCGATCGAAACGATTCCTCTTTGGTTCACCGTGAGAAAAAAACCGATTCTAAATGTTGAAGCAACACCGACCATCGGGCCCGATTAGTTTTTCGGTTTTTCGCGTCGTTTAATCAGCGGGGTGTAAATAATATGTAAAAATTATTCGTGAATGTTTTATGGGAAGATTATTCTTTCTCATCTAAGTATCTACCCATCTGAGTATGCAATTATCTATCTACCTATCTATCTACTTATCTATCTACTTATTATCTACCTATCTATCTACCTATATATCTACCTATCTACCTGTCTATCTACCTGTCTATCTACCTATCTATCTACCTATTTATCTACCTATCTATCTACCTATTTATCCACCTATTTATCTACCTATCTATCTACCTATCTATCTACCTATCTATCTACCTATCTATCTACCTATCTATCTACCTATCTATCTGCCTATCCATCTACCTATCTATCTACCTATCTATCTACCTATCTATCTACCTATCTATCTGCCTATCTATCTATGTACCTATCGATCTACACATCTATCGATTTTCCCATTCATCTACCTATTATCTATACTATTTATTTACTTCTTATCTATCCAATTATTTACGTCTTATCAATCTATTTATCTATCTGTCTATTCATGTATCTGTCTATTTATCTATCTATCTATCTATCTATATATTTATCTATCTACTAACACACTATTTATTTAGCTATCTACAGATTTAAGGCAAAAAGGCAAATCTTATAACAGTTCCATAGCTCTAAATACCTGCCCCAGAGTAGACGAGTTAAGTATCGTTCGAAAGGTTATCGGAGTTGTGCCTAATGGGGTTCCAGACACCGTCCGCCCCTCGACACGCACACTTCTACATCGAAACTTACCAACGTGTTTTATTAAGATATACCAATTACCAACGAAATTTACCGTCGGCTGTTACGAGGATACTTTCTTCCCAACGTGTCGTCTCCGATCCTCACGAACAAGGTAACCTTTCCGAAAATAAAATAAACCGTAAATAATCTGGAAACACGCGGAATCGGTCGAATCCCTAGAAGTCCTCCTAGGTACTTGAACGATAATTGTCGATTCCTGGCACAATGCCAAGAATATGCCCAGTCACAGAGTCAACGTCGATTAACATTTCTATGAGCTTGATTTTCATAACATTCTACTATTATGTAGGTACGCGTTGTACAAATTGCATAGGTGCCGCGCACCGAACAACAAGCTCTTTTACCAGCTGTTACCAAAGCAGAGATTATTCACTAGATTCTCTTTGCCGGCGCGAAGTCACGCTACATGTCGAATCGATGATTGCACGCCATTACGGCGGAGTTATTCTTCGGCGTTTGCCCCGGCGAAGTAAAGTTTCTGAATCGCAAAACGCTTTCGTATCGACGTAATCGTGTGTCGTTGACTCCTCACACGATCGAGAGATCGTCGTGTACGAGGAAGAGAACCGAAGGACGGTTTCGACGTTGGTACCGAACGATTCGTTCGATCGGACACTCGAATTGACGCGATCTACTCGATGCCAGTAAGTCGTAGCTTAGCCTCGTAGCTAACAATAGTGCGTGTAGTTATGACGAGTCATTTAGGCTTTTGTGCCCCTGCCAGTAGATCCCACAAACCTACCGGTCTTCTGTCCGGTCTACCGTCAATTCTATTTAGCGGCTTCGTTGCTCGATAAAATAGATAAACGTGTCGTACAATTTGACAAGTGTATTTAGATCGGACGTACATTCCTTGGACTTCGCATAATAGATGTAGATACAGAAACTCGCAAAAGTTTTAAACGTTCGATACATGAAATATAGTAAACCGATCTCCTCGGAGTTTTGTAATCGTCGCGTAAAACTGATACATTTTTCGAGAATGATTTTCACACGTCCAGATCGAACGTGTACATCTTGGACTTTGCGTGTACGATACAGTTAAAACAAATTACGAAAGTTTCGATCGTTCGATCATCGAAACAAACAGTCCTCTTTAATGTTTTATAATTGTAAATGCGATGCAATTCTCAACGGAAACTTAACTCTTAATTACGAACACTTTGTCTTTTAACACTATCATGGACACACTTACCAAAACATCGTTATTAAATATTTATGTAATCGATACGACATAATGTGCTACATAGAAGTAACACGTCGCATCTGTTACAAACTTTTATTAGAAAATATTTCACAGTTACGTAAATAGGACATAAAAAACTACAAAGGAAAGGAAAATAATATTTGTGTAAATACTATTTATCAGATTTCGCGTTCGTAGTTAGGTTTAAATTAATTTGTTGCTTCGTAGGGAGCATTGATAATGTGTTCGAGAAATAAAATGCAAAGGTACCAATATTTTGTATCAATTTAGTCGTTCTTTTAGCTAGTCAGAAATGCTAATTTTATATATAAAATGATTTTTTTTACTAACGATTAAATCACCATATTCAAATTTTAGAAGTCCAGATATCTATTTTAAAGAAAACGAAGTTTGTAACAGTATTGACTTCTTTGACAAATTTAAAATTTAAGTTTTTTCAGGTTTGAATTAGAAGAGTTTGTAACATTTATGGGAGAAAAATAATGCTCAAGATACGTAACGTTAAATCTATTGAAAATATGTACACGTTTGATACTTCGTTGAAGTATCTTGCCTTCAATTGACCTTACTTCTCAAGATCAAAGAAGCGATGGTGGACAGTCGATCCGAGATACCGGTCACTTAACAATTATCTTCGACGATGTTACATATGTAACACGTTGTGCAGCAAATTGCATAAAATTGTTCCGATTTCCATTTTTCGGACGATTTCCGAGTTTCATTTTATTCGTGTTCATTATTTAAGAATCTTGTTCGCAAATGTAAATGAACAAGAATTGGGAATTGTATTTCGTTTCATCGCGAAAAGAAGTAAATTTTATCGTTTCCACCGATAATTAGCATGTTTCATATTTGCTACGATAAAAAATTAGTATACTTCAAACATTACGGCGAAGAGTAACAACACGTTTCAAAGCAGAATATTATGGAATATAAGTTACAAAATATCTACGATAGTAAAATTCGACTTTCATAAAAGAAAAAATATTTATCAATGACAGTAATATTAATCTAAGTGTACGTTGTCTTAGGTCGAAAGAATATGTTCAATTTTATATCAATATTATTGCTTAAATAATTATTCTATTACGCAATCTATTTACGTCTAATTAACACAATTTTGTTCATAACTGAGAGTAAAACGTGTCATTTTTCGCGATTAGAAGGAAACCATGCTATTCTTCGCGAAGGACTATCAAAATGTGCTAGTTTTTATAGCGTAAAAGCCAACGTGTTATTTTTCGTTTCTATAAATGCCTACGTACTACTTTTCGAGGCCAAGATCGAAACGTGCTGCTTTTCGAGGTCAAAATGACCAATTATAGTGGTCTTCGAAGACAAAAAGAAACACGTCACTTATCGTAACGCGCGTCGATACTTTCTTAAAATATTATTACACGGTTAAATATCGAATTAATCAGATTCTAATTACAACAATCACACTTCTGTATTTCGTCGTATAGATTTTTTATTTTCGAGGTATCGTCAGATTATGGTACCATCGAGGTGTCAACGAGGCTGTGTCTTCGATTCAAAAAGAAAATGATCGTCGAAGAACGAACGAGGTGAGAAAATCAAGATGAGTGATACTTCCAAATAAAATCAGAAGCAAACTTTAATTACAACAATCACACTCCCATGTTTCGTCGTATAGATTTTTCATTTACTAGCTATCGCCAGGTAGAACATATTATGATATCATCGAGGTGTCAAGGAGGCTGTGTCTTCGATTCAGAAAGAAAATGATCGTCGAAGAAGGAACGAGGTGGGAAAATCGAGATGAGTGATACTTCCAAATAAAGTCACAAGCAAACTTTAATTACAACAATCATACTCTCGTGTTTCGTCGTATAGATTTTTCATTTACTAGCTATCGTCAGATAGAACATATTATGATATCATCGAGGTGTCAAGGAGGCTGTGTCTTCGATTCAGAAAGAAAATGAAACGTCGAAGAAGGAACGAGGTGGAAAAATCGAGAGGAGCGATACTTCCAAATAAAGTCACAAGCAGAACAGCAGGTGTCCGACAGTTTCCGGCGACCTGGCGAAGGATCCGAAATCACGAGAGCATTCATTGTGTGCCGAAGCGAGAGCTGTCGTTGGATCTTTCTGTCGGCGCCTTTCATCTTTTCCAACCCCCTTCAGACACCTTGGACGCCCTCCAGCGCACATTATGCGACGCGACACCCCCGCTTCGTTGATCATACGATCGTTCTTCCTTGCACAGTCGGGACGAAAAGTGTGTTGACAAAATATCCACGGTTGTGTTATCAACAGTGTCGGGTGATGCGAATCTGCAAAAATTTCTCACCGATCGTCTCAACCGCAACTGTTCCTAACCCACACCGCTTCTGTGTAAAGTGTGGCTCACGTTTCTTGCACCAACTACAATGTCGAGCTGGACTCGACATTATGCAACTACCTTACTATTTAATATAAATGAAAAATATATTTGTTACACACTCTGCACTGTTGTGATGCAACATTTTATCGAGACCCCTTTTTTTGTCCATTCCTTCTACTATTTTTTCGAACCAATTCCTTAACGTCCTAGTCCCAATGCCTCCATTATTTTCTTCTCCTTCTCCTCTTTGAGATCATTACGTGTTATATTCTCTAACCTCGCTATTCTTTCGAGTAAATCGTTCTCTCTCCTGTTTTCATATTTATTTTTAAATACGATAACTTTTTGAAACTTTTGGTTAAAATTGAACCGTTCAATAAGCGTTGAAAATACACTGCTGTACGTAGATTTTATAAAATATAAAACTTTATATTTAAATTTCATTGAAATCCATCGGACTGGATCATTAACAAACATACAGATATACGTATATACATATGTATACACATTGCTACGCGTATTTTAACAAAATTCCTCTTTTTTAATCATCGAAACGCGATCAAATAGCCACGAAACATATATTTCGGTAAAAAATAGTTTTTCGACATTTTTCTCTTTATTCATTCTTTTGACTCGAAAAGTAAAAAATGATAAGATAACGAAACTTGTCAGCCACTTCTTTATATTACGGGAGATAATTAGTTTCCGTTAAATATATGAAACACCGTGTTTCAGACAGAAGAGACAGTTACAAAAGTGTCCAAAATTACAATTGATAAGAGAAAAGTTAATGAGAAAAATGTACGAAAAAAAAAGGTGCCGGATTTCCAGAAACTGGAGGTTAGCACGTGGAAAACCGGAGGAGACGAAAAAGAAGCGATGCGAACTGGTGGAAATTTTCCAGTGGCCAGAATTTCACTCGAACGAACTTCTGTGACGCTAGGTGTCAAAGGTGCCGATCCTTTGCTACCCATTTTTTTATTCGAGATTCACGCGTTAATGCCTCGAAAGGTCTGAAGGTAGAAGAACGCCTCTTAAGAAATACGTGCATCGTTTTTCTGAAAACGTCAGACCGTGCAACCCAAAATTCAGGACGAAACTAGGTCTTGGGGCATAAGTCTTAATAAATTTTTATAACTTCTAAAATTAAAACAAAAGCGCAATAATAATATGGTAAGGTCGCTCCAGGTATCGACGAGTAATTTATCATCGTGGCACAATGATTCGTGTCAAGATCGATCCAATGATCTCATAGTACGACCTTTGTGCAACCTTGAGTATGAAAATTCTATAAATGTGTGAAAGTAGATGTAATCAAAATAACTGCGATAGAGAGATTAGCGAAAGAAAATTATTTTAGGAATCGTCCAAAATGATGTGTTTAATGAGCAGTTTGTAAATAGAATATCCTTCTCGAAAAATAAAGAAGATTTATAAAAAAAGACTAAGAGGTGCTAGAATAGTCAATGTCTAGCAAGACATGTTCATATATTTATTTATTGCTCCTAAATTTGATCGATAAGTCAATTCACAATTTCTCGTTTTACTTTCTTTATTTTACCTAGAATTATTTACTATCTCGAGACTCAATGTTCTGTGTTCATTTTGGTAAAATACATTCCTTTTTTTATTATGCTCCAATATCAAGGCATGGACGTGCATTTCTCAGCCTTGTCAACATACTTCCCGCGTACGTTTTTGTTTAAGTTACTGCACTTGAAGGCACAATAATTGATGGTTTACCCAAGACTCAACTTCGACCATGACATAGGCCTAAATAACAGCTACCATCCGCCAGACCTGTCTCTCGAGTATACAGGCGAACTATAGAACGTACTCTCCTACCTTGGTGACGTCACTGTGTACCGTTATTTCCGGTTGCCAAGTGTCTGCCGCGTTATCTTGTCCGTACTCCGCTCGTATAAATAATAAACAGTAAAATCGGAATTTATCTATCTAATCCTCATTCATCCCAACCGAATTCCAAAACACTGTCAACGTTTCGTTGTAATCGTATCATTGGAATCGATACAAATCGTAACTGTTTATCCACACACTGATTCATACTTTTACGGATACGCAACGTTCAGCCATGGACAATTTGAATAATTCTAATTGTTTCGCGCCATCTTCTTTGTCACCCACGCGACGCGTCAAGCGCAGATGACGCAGATGTATGAATGAATATCAGAAATGCTTTTCTCAATATTCTACAGGGTGTCTGCTTTATCTAGATACGGTGCAACGTCTCGAGAAGAATCGAAGATATCGAAAACACGTTTTTAAAACAATAATTTTGTACGAAAAGAGACGTTATACGATATGAATAATTGTTCCAATCACCATTCCCCCTTATAAGAAACAACATTCGTAAGATCATTCTTTCGATATTATCGTGCTCATGAGATATTCCATCGTGCCGAGATAAAACAGATACCGTGTATAATTTCATACAGACACGTAAAATATGAAAAGATAAACCAGATTTAGTGATACACGAGGGAATCAACCCCTCGCGATACGTCGAGAATTTATGAATCGTGCGTGTTACGAGTAGAATGTAATTAACGTTCAAAAATTAGCTCGATCCAAAGATTCATTGTTCGATAAGAATGCTGTAATATCGGAGACCAATGCTCGCTCGACGAATAAATATAAAATTAGAATATAGTAGAATTATACTCGAGCAGAAGCGAATTTATACCAACGAAGCTTTGATTTCGAGCTGTAGAAGAGGGCCCTTAACTTTTTAATTTTTAATTCGATTCAGAACTATCGAAAACAATTTTCTCGATCTTGAAAAATGGTACGATCTGTGTAATTAACCTCCTTGTTTCACAAAACTTGCTGTCTACGAATTTATTGCGAACAATATAGATAAAATTTTTTACCAAAGAGTTTCAGTAACGTAACAGACTTCTCGAAGTAATTAAGATAAAGCTCCGATAAATAAATCCACTGTACTCAAGTGCGAGTTATTCCATCCTGAAGCTCTCGAGGCTTCGTATTATTTAACAAAAACATTCCGAGGGTAGAGACGAAACGTGACGGATAAATTTTAATAAACGTTTGCGCGTAATATTGCACGATTTTGTATCTGCATTAGCAATTGTAATATCGACGAACAGAGCGAACGATAATCGAGTGGAAATCTCGATACCGAGGGAGAAAATGGCGACGTTTGCGGTTCTCTGTTTGCAACGAGGAAACTTTCTTTCGTATCATTACCTGCGTTGTAAACGTTTCGAGTATTTATTTTTCGATCCGCGATAGACAAGCTCGAAGATGCTCGTGGCACGATTAGGAAGCGGAATTGAACAGGTTTGCGGGTACTGCAATACTTTCTCCACTCGAGATCTCGGCTACTTACACATGTAGATACCAAAGATCGTGTTCATAGATGGTAGACAGCGGGTGGTGTCGCCGAGTTCCAATCTGCTTGTCGACATGTACAGGAAACGAATTTATGAATTTATCGGAAGCACAATCGCTCGCGGAGTGACTGATGATCCTTTCTTCTAGAAACCGTTTGTCTCCGGCCTAGTGCCAGAAAGAGACCATCGGTCAGAACATTGTTTCTTCATCTTGATAATTTACTCACAAAACGATCGTTTCTTTTTTTTCTCTCTTTGAAACTTCTCTCCCTTCACCTGTCAACCTACTCTTTCTCTCTAGGTCTTTTAACTTCGGTAGTTGAGAATTGATTAACATTTAGGATGATACTAGAATGGTACAATACGTGTTAGTTTGATCGTTAATCGACATTACCAGATATATAAATTAATAAACAAGAAATAGAACATTGAGTCTCTTTGAAATCTCAGGAGTAACTACCAAACGACTCGTTAGTTGTCTCGTCGACAATTGACCAGTTAGGTCAGTTAGGTCTCTTAACTTCGATAGTTAACGATTGATTAACGTTTAGAATGATACTAGAATCGTACAACACGCGTTACTTCGATCATCAATCGACATTACCAGACATATAAATTAGTAAACAAGAAATAGAACATTGAGTCTCTTTGAAATCTCAGGAGTAACTACCAAACGACTCATTAGTTCGACAATTGATCATCTTCCGGCTCGATGGAACATTGGTAGAGTATAAAAAGAAACGATAAAGTGTACGATAATATTTTGTGTGAAAACGATGAGAAAATTTCTTATTGTATAAACGTAGATAGACGTTCGTTTATTAGACGTGTTTAATAGAGGCAAGTCGTTGATAGGAAAGTATACAGAAGAAATGGTCGATGATTTTTTTCAATTTATTCTACTTAACGATGGGCGTTCGATTGCTGACCTATCGGCGCAATTCATAGGCGAAGCCAACTGCCAAAACATTGAACTTGCTCGATTAATTTCACGGACAGATGTTGATTAATGACAAGCAAAGGCGCAGCCAGCGGACATAGGTTAGGATTTGCTACCTGCTCTCGAGAAACAATGATCCCTTCCTTCGGGAGGCTGCGTTCCATTATCAGATTATCGTCATTCTCTATTTGGTTATCGGCGAATGCGTAGTTTAAACGCGAGATAAATACGATCCTTGTAATTTTGCAAAACTTGCTCATTTTCAGCCAACCGAACACGGATTTTCTTCTTCTTCTTCTTCTTTTACACGAGAAGAAAAATAAATCAATTTCGGTGCAATAATTCGATAAAGGAAAACTAAATTTGACCCGAAATGCATCGATTTAAATGTAAGTAAATTGTTCTAAACGTTTTCATCCTCGTATGGGTCCTTCTCGGTATACTATTTGTAGAATGATTCTGTGTAGAATCGATATTATAATTCGTATGATAATATCAAGATGTATCAAGAGTTTCTCTGTAATTTATTATCGCGTAAATTACACAGGATATTTAAAACTATGTGGGTACAACTTCAGAAGCGAATTTAGCACAATAAAATAAAAATAAAAATTCATATAAACGTGTGAATTACAACTGTTTTTATATTATAATAATTGCTTAACTATCTTCGTGATAATTATTCGAAAGGGCATCTTCGACTAGAATGCAAACTTTGAAATATTTTATCAATTTTAAAGAAGACTGCAGGAGTTGATTGAAACTCAAATAAATTTACAACAAGACCATTATCACCATTTCAAAATTAAAAAATTACGGAAAGGAGATACGAAATGCAAGTAGAAAAATAAAACAATTGTTGAATTAGATTAAGAAGAAAAAAGAAAAGCAATAAAGTGTGTACTGAATGGGGTGTTAGGAAAGTAAAAACTGCTGCGAACAATGCTAATTGGTGTTCAGGGTATGATATTATAACATTCTTAAATTGACAATATTTGAGTGGGATGATACACATATCGTGTATTAAAATTATTTATACCTTGAAGTCTGATCGAAAGTGTAACATTTCATATGTGCCAATTTGGTGTTAGTAACGTTTTTAATCACATGCATTATCGATGACAGTCTAGTGCAAAATATTGTACAAACGATATAGTTTAAATAGTATTTTAGTTTCTATATTATTTCAATGTGCTGGAGCATCTACGAAGAAATACATTTACGTTCTTTTTTTGTTCCAAGAACGTTCACGGTAGAAAACTGAGAGGAAAAGATGAATAGTCATTGTGGGTAGCTTACGTAAGATCCTACGTGCATGATAATGTTCTTTTCACATTAAAAGCACTTCGATCTCCTTCGAGATCTATTACACAATTCAATTTGTTGATAACGGTATCGATTCATCATCCGATCGATAGATATTCGAAACGACCGAAACAAAGGAGCCGTCGTTTATTCATTGCTACATACATATGTATACTTTTCGCTTCTCATTCAGTGGTCTCTATAATGTTAATGTTTGCATTCGGTTAACATTTCACGTGTAATAAATACTCGGGTGATTCTTTGCTTTTTTTCTATCCAGTGATTACTGGTGTGTGTGCGCGTGTCTTTTTCTCCTCGATATATTCATAAAGGTCGTATCTCCATTTCCTTTATACGAAATCTATTCCAAAGGTACCTACACTCGATCAATATTATCGAAAGAATAACATTGTGTCATCGGTATTGAAAAGCTCTGGCGGACGACTCAATATTATTGAAAACAAATATATTTATTTTTTTGATACAGACTAGTTTTCAGCGAACCAGTCAAAATATATATGTTAAATACGAAGTTGGAGTATAAAATCTTTGGTGTATGTGCATATAAACATATATACATATAATAAAGAAATATATAAACATGTATACATATATATAAACATATATATATTTATTTTTTCAATTGTAAAAACTTCAAAATAGTTGTCACGAATATACCAATACATTTTAAAAAAAACCAAAGTATCATTTTGAGTGGTATATTCAATTTCATTCTTGAGAAAATTTGTCAATTAATAGTCTGAAAGTGTTCTTAATAATTGGATCACCCACTGTAACAACGTTCGCCGAATAAGAAGGAATTGTAAATTGGAACGCGAGTCGTTTGCAACGATTGGAAACGGGACGCAGAAACTGTTCTGCCCACGAATGCGTTTGCCCGGTAGACTCCATGGTAAGTAGTCGGTAGGAAACTTCCGTGTGGATAATTTCGTATCTCGCACGCCCTTTAATCCGTTCGCGTTACGTCGGCTGTACGAATCGTCGCGAAGAAAGTCCTTGGGAGTGAAATTCCTGCGAACTGCAGCTGAGTCGAAAAACGAAGACAAGAAAGAGAGAGGTTAAGTATCCAGCGACGATCATCCGGCCACAGGACACCGTCCTGCCACTCATTGTTCTGGCGACGAAGCAAGAAACGCTTAGAGGGAACATTGTGCACGTTAGAAGAGAGGTTCGCACGACGGTAACCTGATCGACTTATCAATAACCGCGTAATTATAGTACCAAAGAGTTGGTAGAGCTCAAAACAAGCCATAATAAGACGTAGGCATCTTTCCCACAAGTAACCTTATATCCCTGACGAAGGAGACCCGTGCCGCACCCGACGTCTTTTCAGCTTTCAGCCTTCAGCCTGCTTCAGCCCAACCAACGAGGTTCTTCGAGAAGATGGAGGCTAGGAGGTTCTTTCCTCCTCTCTATAATTCTTTATCCCTCTCTCTTTCTCTCTCTCTCCCTCTTTCTCCCTCCGTGGCTACCCTCCCTCCCACCCACTCGCTGCATCACTCACTTTCGCCTTCTCTCTCTTTCTCTCGATCACGATCACGATCACGATCTCGATCTCACGTTCTCTCTCGCTCCGACACGTACACCAACTTACTCGTACGATTTCTCCCCAGTTTCTACACAGCAGCACAAGCCGAAGAGTTTTATGCTAACTCTATTGAGAGTTCGTGTCCCTGTTATTGCACGGGCCGTTGTTTTGGTCTCGCGCGCTTTGTAAACGAATTAATGTATTACGACCCAATTATCAGCGCGTTACCTGTGCCCTTCTATACCTGACCCTCGTTTCCTGCTTCCAGCCGCGTTTCAATTGCTTCGATTTCACTTGTTCAACGCTCGAGAAAGAAACGAACGTTATACGTTCAATGTGGCATCGATTTCGGTGCAGATGGTTTTCCAAAATCCGATTTGTTTAAATTTTCTTCAAATACGATGCCCCGTGTCACTTTGTCAGTCGATCCGAGATTGGAACAGGAATTTTTTTAATATTTTATCGGTATTCGAATGCTACGAAGAGACTTCGAATGTTCGAGTTTCACTTATTTCATCGTTCGAGTATTTATTAATGGAAATACAGTTGTTAAATGGAAATATCGTTTAAGAGGATACAATAAATATGGAGTACTTGATTCGTGGTACGCATCGTGTTACCTAAATACTGTAAACATCGAATTCAATTACTCGATGGTTCGAATGTTCAAACAGTATTATTATTCGAATATTATATCTCGAATGAAAATAAAGATTAAAACAGTACAATGAACTTAATGAACTTGAGAACGAAGTTGTCGTTTCATTGAACGACAGAACTTATCGAACAACCTATTATCACGATATATCCTTTGAAAAAGCCTTAAGTTTGATAAATTCATCGAGAAGATTAAAACATTGTCTAATTAAAACATATAATCGACTCATTTTATTCGACCTAAAATTTTTACAGACAATATCCTTTGGCAATTATATGGTCTAGGTCTTAGAGGATATCCTGTATTCTAGAATGTAAAATAACATATCCTGTGTTGCTCCTTTGACAACTTCCTATGTAATCGTAGCATAAGCACTGACAATTCGCTGTTTAATATTCTCTGTCAGAATCGTCACTTAATCGTAATAAACTTCATCCTTTATCCGTTTACCTAGAAATAGGAGTTCCGTAATGTTAAATCTGGAGGCCAAATTAACCATGGCGTCTGTCCATTACGACCAATACAGTGATCTGAAAGTATAATGCGAAGTATAATGAAGTATGAGCAGAACAACTACCAGCAATTACCATGATGGTTGTACATCGTTTCGTGGATGCAAAATTTCAAGTAAAATTTACAGCAAATCCACTGAAAATCTTGTGTACACTTTTCAACTTAATGTAGGCATTAAATGTATGCACTATTGATAAAATAAACATTAATTCACCGATTTTAACGATTCTACGCCAAACGTTAACGATCGCAGATTCTTTATTGCATGTTTCTCAAATTAATGGGAATGTTTCATCGTTTTTAAATTGTTTGAATCCCCAATAACGATGATTCACATTCATACTCAAATCTCTTCCACGAGGAAAACGATGATCAATTAATTGTGATACTATTAAGGAGATATTCTTGTCTAGAATGCGATCTTTTTGGATTTTTTCGGGATTAAAAGAAAAACTATAAACCTTTTTGTGTATGTATTGTCACACACATATTTACCAACATATTGAACAAAAATTTATCCCCGAAAAATTTGAAAATTCTCTATAATAGGTTGTTCAATATAGTACTGTTCAACAAGTTTTAACGAACAACAAGACTTATTGAGCAACCTAGTACTATACTGTTGAACAAGTTTTATCGAACGACGAAACTTCTTGAAGAACCTAGTATGTCTACTAATGGATTGGGAAGTCAAAGAAGTTATTTAGCACCGTTTCGTGTACAAAGAGGCTTATAAACCAGAATATCTACTGGTTGGCGAACGAAGTTCTCGAGGAACAAAATCTTCAAAACCGCACAGTTCGATGGTTCATCCGCATAGAGCTTGAGTGACAACCCATGAGCCTTCGGGGTATGAGAAGACCCATCTTCGACTCCGCGGCACATCAAAGACGTTAATGCTTGTCTCTCTTTCCTTTTTTTTTTCTTCTTTTGTCTCCTTTCACCACACGTCCTCTTCTCTCACGCTAGTCCGCGGTCTTTCAGCTCCATTTAATATCCCCACTAACATTCTTCGTCTCGCGTGCTTCTCCCCTCTCCTATCCATCGATAAAATGTAGAAATCGGCAGGTAGGTATACCCGTGCAGTACCTGCACACAGGATGAAACGCCAGCTTCGTAAGTAGAGCCACGAAGAGGAAACGTCGTGGTTGTTTGCATTTTTTACGGAATACGAAAAAAATGCCAGGCTACGAACCAACAGCTTCCGTGATAAATATCTTTTAAGTAACCGAAGCGGTAGTTTGCAAACCTAAGCACTTCGGCCGTCAATTGACGTTGTATCGATGCAAATGATCACCGCTTCGAGCATTTTCCGTAACGTACACGTACGCGTCCCATGAAAAGAGTTACTTGGTTGCTTCCTCTCCAAGTGTCAACTTTTTCAGTCGAGGTCACAGTTGCGGGACAAGTCCAGAATCCACGCGTCGTGAATGCTAATTCACAAGCGTCCGGGAATCGGTTTTTACTCAGTTTTGAGCGACATACGGGAAGACTATAATTGGTGACACGTTACGCGATGATATTTCATTTTGGGGTGTACGGGATGTAACATTAAGATCGTGCAAGTAGCTTTGCAACGCAAAAAGTAGTGTATTTTTGTATTGTATATATTTATCGCATAATATGGTCAGTTGATAACATACTGTCCAGAATGTTTTTGAACTCAATAGTAGTCGTCAAACATTGTGAACAGTGCCCACAAAAGTAAAAAGAAAGAATTTCTATGCTCGAAATAAGTGATAGGTTTCGAATGACTCGAGAGAAATATTTAAGAGATATTTGAGTTATTTCAATTATTATACGTTAACAATTTTTTTGCCCCTTCTTTGTGTTACGATTCCACTTTGAAAAATAGTGGCTTAAGGGGTTACGTTAAGACAGTGAGATACATCTTAGAAATTTTTGTGTAAAAGAGTATATAATTTTAACGAATGTTTATCCATTACCCAAAAGTATATACATTAAACTACAAATCCGTTGAATTTTATTAAAATATTTCGATTCGTATAGAAACGGTGGTCAATTCAAATCGTCTAAAATAAAAAAGAAAGAAATTTTGTATAATTTGCATCGATGTTGTTATCGTTAAGCGCGTGATCCAATTAACCTTTCTACACTGCACCGGTTATAAAACATGTTTCTTTTTAAAAGGCTTCCACGTTTGTTTTTAAAAGGTCTTCTCCTTCTCGATAAGAGAAGATTTCTGCTAACGAAATTTATAAACGAAAAACGCTCACCGCGTTTAATTTCAATTGATTAAAAATGAAAGTTATCGGTTAATTTTTAACGCGTCAATATTTCATCGCGGAGCTCGAGTAACGGGGAAACGATTGCAAAGGAAACGCGGAAAAATGATCTAGTAAAGAGCTGTTCGACGAAATGGTTTCTGATTTTCTGCTGTCGAGTGGAATCGTATTAAATTCCACGAGAATCCCCGGGCTAATAAATCTGTTTGCAATTAGCAGAGATCTACACGCGAGCATTGGTCGTTCGTATGGGTCGAGAATCGAGAATAAATGACGTCATAAGAAATGGGGTCCTTGATGACCGCGACCGCCCGTTGCGAAGAACGGGCTTGAGAAACGGAAAAACAAGATGAACGGAGTGGGAGTGCTTCGACGTCCTCAACCTGTACACAAAACTGTGTTAAATGAAATGTTTAGCACGAAACGTTTTACCGTCTCTCTTTGTGCCACTGCTTTTTCCAATTTCTTTGCGTAACAATCTATACACACTAATGTTGTTATTACTAGTCTTAATAGAAATGTTCACAATTCTCCTCCCGATTTCCAACACGGCGTGTATCATCGAGCATAGCTATTAAAAATAGACCAAACGCAACATTTCGCGTTACGCAATGTCAACAATGTTGATAGAAGAATTTACGCGTGGCACGTTGTTTGTATTCGATACCGATCGAGTTGAAATTTCAAATTCGAACAAATTTTCAAATTTGACAGAGACGGTCATACATGTACAACTTCGAATTGGAATTGAGGATGAATCGAAATAATTGAATATTTTATGTGTATTTGAGTAAACTTCGTACATGGGTATTCGAATATCGTCATTCGAAAATGTATGCGAATATTGTCAGCTGTGACAATATTATCAGCCGAGTGTCATTGATTTATAATTTACATCGCGCTAATCGAATACCATAAATATCCGAATGCTCGATTGGTGCGCAAAATATTCGAACAATTATCGACTTGTATTCGCTGAATGTGTTCGATTATTCGAATACAGAAAAATTCGACAAGTAGTCTATACTCGTATCAATAAATCGACGAGTTGAGAAACATTTTCGTTCCAATTCGAAAATTAGTAATTTTCAAACAATCTCAAACGTTTTCAAATATTTGAAAACACGGTGTTTGGACTTGTTAATGTTCCTCGATTCGTCGTTTATAAGTAACGTCCATCCATAATGAATTCGCGATAAGGCTAAAATTCGAAAATTAGTAATTTTCAAACAGTCTCAAACGTTTTCAAATATTTGAAAACACGGTGTTTGGACTTGTTAATGTTCCTCGATTCGTCGTTTGTAAGTAACGTCCATCCATAATGAATTCGCGATAAGGCTAAAATTCGAAAATTAGTAATTTTCAAACAATCTCAAATGTTTTCAAATATTTGAAAACACGGTGTTTGGACTTGCTAATGTTCCTCGATTCGTCGTTTATAAGTAACGTCCATTCATAATGAATTCGCGATAAGGCTAAAATTCGAAAATTAGTAATTTTCAAACAGTCTCAAACGTTTTCAAATATTTGAAAACACGGTGTTTGGACTTGTCAATGTCCCTCGATTCGTCGTTTATAAGTAACGTCCATCCATAATGAATTCGCGATAAGGCTAAAACGAACGATCGGGACACGTGTTCCGTGCAACCCAATTGATTTCACACCTGAAAACAGAGACATATTTCGGATCTGGTATATGCTCGCAGCCCATTATAGAGATCCCTTCTATCCAAGGGGCAGATAAAAAAACGCGTAACACGTCCTCGCTGAAATTCTCCCTCCACGAACACTACTATGTATATAGACCGCTTTCAACTGGTGGGTTTCAATAAATAACCGGTGAGTCGAAAAGCCCAGCGGGACTTGATCTACGACAACCAAGGAAGAAACGCGAGAGAGGAAGAGCGTGGAAAAAGGGACGAAAGAGAGGATGCGTTTAATGGAGATATCGTGCTCTCATGGCGGTAACTCGCGCGACGCGTTATGCAAATAGCATTGGCGCTTTACACGCCAGGTCGTATCGTAATTGGCTCTCGCAGAAATCGCCTTTCCATTCGGCTACTCCGCTCTGCTCCCTCTACGTGTCTTTTTTCCTTCCTTTGGCCAAGCAGTTCCTCTTTCTGTCAGTGTTTTCTGTTCCTCGGTTCTTCGCGCCTAGTTGCTGCTAGCCTGCGAACTTTAGCAATTTCACGCTTTTTGCAAACGGTATCGATTAACGATCGTAGCTTGTTTCTGCAATTGAACGGAGTTTCCACCTGCAAACTTATCCGACCGATCGAGCCGACACGAAAATAATCGAATTTGTTTCCTTTCCCAGGGGGTAGTTTAAAGGGCAATAACCAGGGTGTCGTGTCGAAAGGTAAAGTTGTCTTTCAAATTTATATTCAAACTCGATCGTACCTTTCTTTATTTCAATCAATCGACGCGCTAAACGATCATTCTTCGGAGAGGCAAACAACGGTAAATTGATGAAAAAATACTAATTTTATTTCGAGTTATTCGTCGTTGAAGCTGGGTAGAGGGAATGAAGTTGTTTCGCGACTGGCAAGTTTTTTATCGTTTAAACCATTCGAGGGGAATAAATTTTTCTGGCATAATGATTTGTAATAGAGACGCTACTGTTCTGTCGTCGCTTACTCTGAAATAATAGGTTGTAAGAAAATGGCCACCATTTATAATTAACAGTATCATTATTCAAATATTAAACAAAAAGTTGAAAGAAGGACAGCATACTTGAAAAGTTTAATTCATAGTTCGTAACGCACTACTTAAATACTATGTATAAATATCCAAATACTTAATTAGTGCACAAAGAATTGAATAGTATTTGAGTAGTATTTGAGTAGTACTTGAATAGTCAAGTATTCGATTAGTATACGAATGGCAAAATATTCAAATAGTATTCGAATTACATTCGTCGAATGTTCGAATGACTGAAATGCTCACTTTACATTCGTCAAACATTAAAATACAGAAAACTCTGACAAATTATCCCCAACCCGACTCAAACCTGCCTATTGAATGCGTTTGAGCGATTTAAAACACTCTTGAGATTATTCTATTACTTTGTTTTCACGAATCTCGAAATAAAATTTTAGAAATATATATTTAAACAGTTACACTTTTAAAAGCTGTAAAGACAGTCACACTTTTAAAAGATGTACAGACAAAATTCTCGATACTCTCCATACTGTACTCTGGTTATCCTCCTTAAACCGTTTTCTTCGAATCGTCCGATTGAAAACAAGACAACAACTACAGATTAAACAATATACAAAGGAAATCGTCGAATCGGCAATGGTGCCCTTTAAAATTCAACTTTTCGTACCCGAATTGGACTGGAACTTAATTGCACAAGAAATGGAAAGAGCGATTCGTAAATTAGATGGGGCTTTCGTAACCAATGGCGATGCTTCTCGCGGGCAACGATTAACAGGGATGAATTGTGTCGTAGAGCGAAGGTGGATCACGATCGCGTGTGCTTGATCCGTGAGATCTTAATTAGAACGCATGACTAGCGGATCTCGATCCTCCGCGTGGCTCCCGCGGTCACCACATTTTTCTCGGGGACGGAACAGCATCCGGTGGATTCCCGCGTGCAGTTCCTGCGCAGCGCAATTAAGTTGCACGAGCGCAATTCCAGCGAGAATGCAATTATGCCGGGTCCTGGGCGAACGATTAATAACCGAACGAATTACCGACACTATTCCCTATCGGACTCTATAAATATAAGACGTTGATCCGACTACCACCTATCGTGATATACCCCGATAGCTTTAACGAGGCAATTAAAAATAATTTATTGTACATAAATACAGATACAATGTAACTTAAAATAGAATGGAATTTACATAAATTTTTGTCAGTTTCGGGAGCAATGCCAGAAAAGTGTTTATTGTAAGCTTCAAACTAAGCTCGAATATCCTCTTTGGTATAATTTTAAATGTATTCTAAAAATTAACGAAAATATGACGAAAAATTTCAATTACGATAAAGTATTTGCAATTACGAATAATCGTTTCTAATATTTAAATATTCGAATAGTATCACTTGCACACGTGAGTATTCGAATGTCGTTACTAATATTTGAGTGTTCAAGTATCGTTACTCGAATATTTAAATACTCGAATACCATTACTTGAATATTTGAGTATTCGAATATCACAACTCTACACTTCAGTTTCAACATCATTATTCGAATATCACAACTCTACACTTCAGTTTGAACATCATTATTCGAATATCACAACTCTACACTTCAGTTTGAACATCATTGTACGAATATTGCTTGGAAATAAAGTTTAAGAAGAAGAACGATGAATTTAATTTTCAATAAATACAATTTGTCCGTGCACGAAATATTCAAATACTCGAGTATTCGTGTTTTCTCTGCCTCCAGCATCTAGACTAGTATTGTTAACCACGCTCGAATATTCTCGAGTGCACCGGTTGAACGGTTAAGGTGTACAACGTGAAAAAGGTGGTGCGAAGACCCGCCAGGACAACCGTGCACCTTGACAGTGACTCTTAATTGCTTGGCAAGACTTTCCGTGACTTTTAATCGATCGTCTAATTCCATGGCGTTGAAAGAACGAATTTTATGACGACGGAGAGGCTCATTACGTGACCAGTCTCCCGTTCGTATCCCGCGGAGTCTCGTGTGTGTTCACCATTCGGCCAGGTGTCGATCCTCGTCCACCAGGGGTCCCCAGCTTAACCATCGTCTAGATCGTTTCGTTTTTCAAGTCATTTTCTTTCTTCTCCGTTTACTTATGCGACAGATTCACAGAGAATCGGGGCGTGTACCTAATTGCCAATTTTCTTCGGTAATCGACGTTTCAAAAATATTCCTACTTTATACTTACATGTGTAGAGTGTTCCAATTAAGTTGTTACACGAAATCTCTCGTAGACGATTAATTAAAAAAAGAAAAAGTGGAAACTTTGATCATTTCGAAAGAGGATTCAAACAGTATTATTAATTGTTTAATGCATGGACGTTCTCAAGATCATTTAGAGGTCAATTTGTTTCTTTTACCATAAAATTATGTTTTGTATTTTAGAATCCTATTTTAAGTAAACATATGTATAATTTTTATCTATATTTTTGGAAATATTTAGAGAAACATCTAAATAATCATTGTTTACCATAATTGGAGAAGTTTCGATGTTTCTTTTCATCTGATGTTTATATTTCGCATTTGTTTTGATTTTGCAAACAAACGATTAATGTAATACTATAAGAATTTTGTAAATCGTTTAAGATAAAAGTTATACATATTTGTCCATATAGAATAAAATTCCAAAATGAGAATTAATATCCGCGTATTGAGAAATTAATAATGCCATTTGAATAGCACATTCCACTTTTTATTTTTTAATCAGTTTTCTACTCGATATTTCGTACATTAAACGATTACACGAAAAATAACATATATTAACAAATCATTTTATCGTTTCTCAGAACCAATTAATATGTAGGTACTACTTTACCCAAGAAAATTCCTTCGACGAATTTTTTTTATCTAAAAAGAAAACGATTTAATTTGTAGAACAAAAATAGTCGAGCAACGTCCGAAATTTAAATTCCATTCGGATAAATATTATACCGATTCTCTGTCATTTCTGAAGGTCGATATCGGCCAGTAAGCAGCTGATGTGATCTTTCGAACGAGCCATTGAAATTTGGCTAAGATGAGGCTCACAGTGGGACAACACGTGGTAAGTATTTACGTGCTCCGAGTATGTTTTCGTTTCGAGTATTTTGATAAGGCAGCCAACTCTTGGGTTGGTCACATTGTCCTGTACGGGCGTAACAACAGGATTTACATAATTAGTTCTACTGCTATTTTTTCAGATACTGTACATAACGTTGAGTTTGCACGGTATGTGTACAATGAAAATACCTTCCACTTTGACCAACACGTGTCACCGAGGAATTAAGATTTCACGCGAGAATGAAAGAGAACAAAATATCGATCTGGAACGGACTAAAACAATACTTTTCAAATGACAGTTTACCTTACAATATTGGGGTTACAAGTTCTATCACAAATATCTGTAATAAAGTCTACATTATCTGTACTGATGAAGTGATAAGACTTTTAATAAATAAATTTTCGACGTTATTTCGTTCTATATTTCAGCTAATGCAACACGTACACCAATAATGAAAATGAACACGTAATACGGTAAAACAATTTTTTTATTTGTTTACAGATTCTGCATCTTCTTGACTGTTAAATTCGCGAGTCCTTTAACACATTTATATGCGTGAATTACATTTATTTTCCTCTATCGGTTATACTTTCTCCTATGCCACGAAAGCTCCAAAAATTCTTGACGAAAACATTTCGAATTTATGAATCGTTTCGTATTTTATTTGTATAGCAAATTGTACGTACTTCTGTTTTAATACAATTATTGTCCATGAACAGGTACACCGATACATTTATATTAAATTTTTTCGATTAGAATTAGTTTTGATAATTATAAAAGAAACTTCGATGGAAGAAAGAATTATTTTATAAAAAGACAATCTGTTTGTCAGGAGGATTTGTATAATAGAATGGAGTTTCTACTGTACTTATACTACTTACTCGAGTATTCGTAAATAGAACTCGAGTATTTATCAGCATTTTACAAGAGAAACCCAATTAATATTTGCAGAAACAAGTTAATGATAGAAAAATTCATGGAAAATAGCTAATGAAGACTATTACTTTATTTCAAATAAAATGTTTACCAAAGCTATGCGATACATTTAAGAAATTTATAGTTTAATACGAATCTGTTATAAATTGTCTCATTATATATCATGGTTTTGCATACACGATAAAACCAACAGATGAACATTATGTACGTACGTATTCGGGAACGAAATAACGATTTGCATGTTTCGTTGATTGAGCAAAATTTGAAAATTCTCGAGCTGAATGAAAATATAAAATATCGTTCGTATTTTATTACCCTGAAACATCTATCCAGCTTCACTCTTAATCGTGACGAAAGGAACAATGCGTAGATCGATGCACAGTGACACTGGATCCTTTCGAAAAACAAATCGAAGTGTAAGAGGTCTCCCTTGGTGTTCCTCGTAGAGAAGTATCAGAGGAGTGGATCCATAATGGAACCGTATTGAATCTCTGACAGTCTTTCATGCGACACCGCGTGCCTAAGTGGTACCACGGCAACGTATACCCTCTTCAAGGTCCTCGTGGCACACGTGCCAATCCGGAAACGGAAGCTAGCCCTCCGTAGGCGGGATAAGTATTGAGGAACAAGAGGGATGCCCAAGGTACATACTTACTTAACCCTTCGAAACTGACAGCGAAGAAACTCGTAAGACAAAGATAAGGCCAACCGATTCAAAATTCGATCGCGTCGTGCCACTTTCACGCGCGATCAAAAGAAATCGGTAGTAAAGATCAACTTTCGTGTTGTAAGGAGATCTGGGGACTGCTTATCGCATTCTCCTTTATTAAAACGTTCGAATACTTCGGTGATATTATAATTCGAATATTTTGGTTATAATATAGTTCGAATATCTTGGTTATAATATAGTTCGAATACTTCGGTGATATTATAATTCGAATACTTCGGTGATATTATAATTCGAATATTTCGATTATACTATAATTCGAATACTTCGGTTATACTATAATTCGAATACTTTGGTGATATAATTCGAATACTTCGGTGATACTATAATTCGAATATCTCGATAATATTATAATTCGAATATTTCCGTTATACTATAATTCGAATACGTCGATACTAGAATATTTTGTACACCGATCACGTATCTGGATATTCTTAATATACTAATAATACGATCACAGCGAATAGCGTGACTTTATAAAATAATTTTCTATTTTACCTTGAAATGTATTCGTAGCATTCGACTGCTGAAATATTCGAAGTAAATTCGATGCATTCGAATACTCGAATACTTGAAATTTATTCGTAGCATTCGAGTGCTGAAATATTCGAACTACATTCGATGCATTCGAATACTCGAATACTTGAAATTTATTCGTAGCATTCGAGTGCTGAAATATTCGAACTACATTCGATTCATTCGAATACTCGAGTACTCGAAATTTATTCGTAGCATTCGAGTGCTGAAATATTCGAACTACATTCGATGTATTCGAATACTCGAGTACTCGAAATTTATTCGTAGCATTCGAGTGCTGAAATATTCGAACTACATTCGATTCATTCGAATACTCGAGTACTCGAAATTTATTCGTAGCATTCGAGTGCTGAAATATTCGAACTACATTCGATGCATTCGAATACTCGAGTACTCGAAATTTATTCGTAGCATACAAATACCTATAGTATATTTTTAACGTTTCTGAATCATTGTATAGAAGAAATATAAAGATTTTAAGTCATTCTAAAGAAGAATAATTCCAAGTTAAATTTTCAAACGATATAACAACGGCGACGTCGTGGCACGAGGAATACGTGTCACGACACCGTATAAATTCCATTTTTTTTTTTTTTTTCATTTCGAACAAAATACATTTTGGACATTGGGCGACTCTAACAAATATTTTGTTTACCTTAGAGCTCCTACGTACATCGAAGGTATCTTTAAGGGTAATCGTTAATACGGATAACGCGTGGTGTTGGATTTCCGTGTAGTCTCCCTATGATCTATTTTCAAGTAATCTCCAACGCAAACCAACAAACAGCGACAGCTGTTGACGTCGACTAAGGAACGATTACGTGTATCCGCTTTCATTTCGACCCTTCATCGGCCAACGATCTGTGGCCAGTGTGTTCGGCAGACAACTCGGAATTATGTATGTATAATCGAATAAAGATCGAACGACCAACGGTTCTTCCTACGGTCAATCGAACCTCAAAGAGGCAGAAAATTCAAACTTTTGAGCAATAACATTAAGCCACGCAGTTGCGCAACAATTGTGTCACAACTGCTCCTAGCCACTGTGTATTAGTTGAGCTCAATTCTTTGAATAAATAATATTTTTCTATTTACCAGCATCGTTGCAATATTGAAACCTTATATTTTCACTTTTAATCTTAAAAGGGTAATTAACAAAATATAATAAACAACTTTTTCACTTTCGGTTACTCCCGAAGTAGATGATAGAAAATTAAGTCATACCAACGGAAACTTCGTTATTTCCTTGACTACTAAACGATGAGAAGATCGAACAAGTAACAATTCCACTAAATAAATAAAGTTCCAAACACAAGTTCCGAGCGTTCCGGTTACTTGTTTTCTACCGAAGACTTCGAGCGTGTAACCGAACGAAAGAACCCTTTAAGGTTAAACGCTGGTCTCGTTCGCCGATCGACGATAATTACTTCACCATTCGTTCGGTTCGCGCGACAGTTCCGCCTAAGCTTACGACAAAGCCCCGAAGAAGTCTTCGCCGGTAGTCCTCGAGGAGATTTCTTTGGCAAATACACGAAGTTTCGAGGGGATTCTCGCGGTTGCGCAGCAATCCTTTTGATCCGGTGCGGCCAGAAACGTCGAAGGAACGCGTTTCACGGGCTTTTGACTCGTTCGTTTTTTCACGTTCGTTAAATCGTTTTAGCCGGTGAACGTCGGGGGATCAGCCGTGGTGCTCTGTGCCGAGCAGAAATAAGAATCTTTTGAAGGTGCACCGTGAAACCACCTGGTCGTTGTTCGGCTTTAACGCGCAATAAGATCGCCCCTTGAGATTACCGCGACCATTATCTCGTTAATCGGAAAAGAGTTCGACGAGGAAACCGGCTCTCGGTGTGCGCCACTCTTCGAACCGGAACTGTTCTTCAACAGCGACGCGACACCGGCCAATGTAAGAACAATTTATATTACAAATACCGATCGGTGCACCGTAACGGTGAAATAAAGCGTTGCTAACGTGCCACAACACGAATTACGTGCCCCGGTGGTAAGAATACCAGCGAGAAAATTACGTTACCGGATAGTCTATCGAGCGTTTGCGAGCAAATCTTATCTGTCGTGTTTTAAACAAGAAATCGACGGTAATACGAGTATAATTATGTTTACGATCCAAAGTAACGAAACGTAACAGGAATATAGTACGTTTAGTTAAATATTGTGAACAACTGTCACGCGTTAGAACTTTGTGTAAGTTAACGTATAATTTTAACGAAAATAAATAAGGGTGCTCGTATGTGCCACGTAGTAAAAAATAACAGAACGTGACAGGAATATAGTACGTTTAGTTAAATATTGTGAACAACTGTCACGCGTTAGAACTTTGTGTAAGTTAACGTATATATTTATTTTAACGAAAATAAATACGTTAGCTTGTAATGTGCCATATAATAGTGCATTTAATCGTAGCGTTTCACTGAAAATGAGATGCAAAATAAACTCTATCGAAGTTATTCACGGTATATTTATACATGTATACTGGAATATGGTAGAATATTTTAGAAGTAAGATATTGTTTTAAAATTTCCCACGCCACTTCTCTTGTAAGAAAATTATTTATATCCATCGTACGACGTTCCTCTAGATGCCAAGTAATTTTTCCACCAAGCTCTGATAAAATAGATACACTCTTAATAAATGTTTCTATCGCGTTGGGAAGATAGAATGTGGGTCACCGTATTCGACACAGTTTTCGTGGTACCGAATACTATATTTGTTGTATGTAACCCAGTTGTTGCACATATTAACCTAGATAACGTGCTCTACGCGTCACAAAAATATGACACACGCCATGCACAATTACACTCGACGCACCACGCGTACCACAAAAGTAACACGTGAACCATTAAAATACCAATACTCGTGCTACATTCCACGTATCGTACACTGTGTATACACACGTGGAAAATACAGCCTCATCGTTCACAGAACGATAGTGTTACGATGATTGAAAACAGACATAGAAGATCTGTTCGTACATCTCAGACATAAAACATTAGTACCCGTAACAGCACCAACACGTAATAGCTATAATGCGAGCGACTAGCTGTTGCTACCGGTATTATAAGAGCTCGTTGATGCTTTTATTATTTTTCAAGCACCGTAATTGTACGTGAGTAATATCCGAATAAAACTAGTTACTTCTACCTTAGGAATAACAAAAGGAGTAGATTTATACCTCGAATGTAAACTCCGTGACAAGGTGGTAACAAAAAAATGATGTAGCATTTATTCGTCGTTCTTGTATTGACAATAATCAAGCACCATAATTGTACGTGAGTAATATCCGAATAAAACTAGTTACTTCTACCTTAGGAATAACAAAAGGAGTAGATTTATACCTCGAATGTAAACTCCGTGACAACAAGAATCGATACTCGTAACGTTTGGAAAGACAATGCTAAAAATTTAAAAAATTCCAACGTAATTTCGTTTAATAAAATTATTTAAACCTTGATTAGTTAATTTTGTTGCCTACGATCCAAAAATTTGAATAATCCTGTTTCTTCGTTCATTGTCAGATAAATGTTTTAGAACACATGTGTAGAAACTTACATGTATGCGCATACAAGTAGAACAGAGATCTCCGATAACAATATTCCTGACTTAAAACTTGCAGATGTAGTATTTTTGATGATAAGCATACTATAAAATCACCTTGTTCTCTGGTCGTCAACCCCTCGTCTTACGATCTAATACGTAAAAATTTGTATACAATAGTGAAGCAACGAGATTCTCACGCGCCAGAAAAATGATTCCATCTGTCTATACCGAGCATTCCAAAATCCTTCGAAAAGAACACGAAGCGTTGAGTAACGGTGCTGCAATTAGTTTCACCATTGGTACAATTCGTTTTCGTGGTGCTCGAATCTTGATCGGTGTCACGAGTGCGATCAGAGTCGAATCAAAGCGTAAGCTTTAGGGGCTACACAGCCCAGGAGCTGCGTGAACTGGGGGCCCCCCAGAGATTACGCGAAAAGTTATTTCGTTTCTAAATCGTCCGTTTGGAACCGACGTTGGTGTTTACAGTTACCGCGTTAAGTTCAGCGAACCCTCGTAACACCCATGGTGTCGGTGTGTCCACGAAATCTTAATTCCACCACGAGTGAAAGTCGCGTTCGTCACGTTTCGGCCGGTAATAGAGATCACGATTCCGACATTACAAGGTAAGGAGTTGAAGAAGGAAGTCGAGTTAGTTGAAACTAAAGGACTGGAAATACCTATAACGAAATTAACCGCGGCTCCGTTGCTATGAAAATAAAGACGGCGGGCAGCAAGCTGCGTGAAAGGGCGCGCGTTCGGAACAGATGCCGAGGACACGTTCGTGTGGACGTCCTAGGACCGGGAAAAAAATAGTAACAGGAAACGGTGTGGGCCACGGAGAGAGTGGCTAATCTTACTAGCAAATATTTGGATTGTCGCATCGATGGCATTGATACATTGAGTGGCATGTAGGTAGCTACGGTCACGCTCTGTAGGGAAGCCAGGGAAACCTGAAAGGACTACGGGATAAACGGAGAACCGACGACTATGCATGTTTACACGGCAGTTTCACCCAGTGGAAGTACTGAATGCCCATCCGAGAATTCTGGTATTAAGATGTTCAGATAGAGTTGTGCGAATCGCGACGGCCACTGGAGATAAGCTCCTTTCGAAATACCGATGATCGGCTAATACGTGCACACGGCCCCTATTACACAACCAGATATATAATTGAGAATAAAGCCAGGGAACTGGATTCCTTCTACATCCGTCTACCAACCCGTTTGCATCGTCGAGCGTTATTTATCACTTTGTATCGCGTACGTACTTTCGATGTTTGTATATCTACTAGCATTTCATCCAAGATTACGTGCCAATAAGGAAATCACAATTGACGATTTTCGTCTTTCTTGAAACTCGTTACACGGTTGGAGCATTGCAAAATAGGAGCGTGTTCTTTTTTATCAGTTGATATTTGTGTCTCAAGGGTGAAAACTACCCTTCGAGTTGTGGACGGTGATGTATATTTAATTAAATATTGATAATTGAGGATAAACGACTGTCTTTAAATCTACAGATAAAGATATTTAATTAAACGTTTCGAGAATTCTAAGGATACCCAAGGATCGATTAAAAATTTTACCAAATGGTAGATAGCGTCAGTGTAGCCAAACGGATCGTTCTTTGTATAAACGTATAACTCGAATCTGATCGATAAATCGTTGAATAAAGTATACGATAAATTGATAGAGTGTAAAATAAATTACTTAAAATGTCTTCAAAGAAAAGTTTCTTTCTCCAAAAGAAACCCCTTTCTAACGAATGCAGAATGATGAAAAACATTTTTAATTATCTCCACTTGATAACGAGCAGTATGCTGGTTACAAAAAATGCCCTAATTTGTACCATAGAAATCCATCTTTTTGTTCATAAATTGCGTTTTCACGATGATACTAATCGTGCGACACGATACGGAATTCTCAGCAACGATCGAATCCTCTTTCGTTAAAAATTCCGATCGTTGGATCCGAATTCCATACGGGGACCGTTCTCTTCGAGACACCTCTGATACGCATGGAGACGTGCAAGGGACTGTGGAAAGGAGAAATGCAGAAACAGTCGGGTTGGAATTGTATAGTAGCGCAGTTTTATCTATGTAGATACAGATTCATAGTCGCACGTTAAGATCAGTTTGCTCGCGAAATTGGTCTCATGAGCGGATCGTCGTGATAAGGCGAGCGACGATTTCCATTAACGGTGGAGTACTCGTACCATGTGCAGTTGAAACGCGGCTGTGTGCAGTTAAAACTCTCCTACGCAGCAAGGGAGAAGAAATCCAGTCCGGTCCGGGCCGGTTCCGGCCGCTCCAGGTCGGACCAGTCTATCACGTGAGAATCTCTTCGAAGTCCTGCAAAACGATTCGGTACGCGCGCATTCCACCCAAGGACAGAAAGAACCAAGAGGGCAACAAGGGAACGAACTGACGCCGAGATTAACTTCTTAACCGAATGGATCTCCGAACGTCTTAGTACCTTTTCACGTCCTCTCCACCGCTCCGTCCTCTTCTGCTCCGAGCGATCGTTCCCCTCTGATCGTCAACTTTCTAACAGTGTCCACGAAGATTATCGGACACGACGATATCGGATAAATTAATCTGTTTAGTTTAAGGCTCGTTGGGCACAAACGCCGAGGTACCGTGTTACGTAGCCCTTCGGATAGAAACGTTTCTTCTTGTGTTTACAGTTACGATCGAAACTCGTGACGAAGGAGAGACCAATCCGAAATCGAATTATGAAACTTTTATTTCCTTTTTCGGGCAATAAAAGAAAACACTTTTTTAGTCCGACATACCAAGCTACGGTTCAACGTTTCGATGTATGAAAATTGAATCCTCTTCGGGTAAATATACGTGTAGCTTCTCGATTGTGTCGTTTTGCATCGTAAGGTGGAGCTTAATCAAATTATGTTACTCTAGTAGATCGTTTTCCATTTATAGTTTTAATTTCGATGCTAATCAATGATGTTGAGTTTCCATTTGAACCAGGGCTGATGTTATTTGTTAAATATCCGGCAAATATAATTCGAGTACTGTTCGAGTATTCGAGTAGTCGAATACTCTTCGAATATCTGAATATTTTGTGCATCGATCGAACATAGATATTCGTAGTATTTGAATAGAAGGGCTATAAATCAACATTGTTAAGGTTATCGAGCCTTTTCAAATATTTTTATCGTTTATGATGTCAAGCAATATTTGTACTTTGGTAAAAAAAATTAATTTTATTTACATTTTTCGGCTGTAAGCATCGTCGAACTATCACACACGGTATTGTACTCTATCGTTCGCTAATCTAAGACGTTACATCGCATCGAAACATGGCATTGTACGTATTTATATATGTACTTTCACGTGTAATTACCTTTGTACATATATGCTTATATACACGCAGAGTGTCGATCATCTTCTACGAATCGTCGATTTCACTCGCCGCAACGATTCACACGTATGAATAATTTGATAAGCCGCTAATGACAAGACGTGAAATTTTAAATGCATCACCAGTATCCGCATTATTCTAATAGAGCAAATATATGAACAGTTTCTTAATTACATAATAACCGAATAATAATATTCGAACAGTGATATTCCAGTAGTGATATTCAAGTACTGAAATATTTGAATGATAATATTCGAACAGTGATATTCCAGTAGTGACATTCAAGTACTCAAATATTCGAATCATGATATTCAAATACTCAAATATTCGAATCATAATATCCAAATATTGAAATATTCGAATCATGATATCCAAATACTCAATTATTCGAATCATGATATCCAAATACTCAATTATTCGAATCATGATGTCCAAATACTCAAATATTCGAATCATGATATTCAAATACTCAAATATTCGAATCATGATATCCAAATACTCAATTATTCGAATCATGATATCCAAATACTCAAATATTCGAATCATGATATCCAAATACTCAAATATTCGAATCATGACATTCAAATGCTCAAATACTCATTCAAATATTTATTCATATTACTATCTCGTAGCATACGAATATAATAATATTCGACTCTAAAATATTCGAATACTCACAGTCCTAATTTGAACCCTCTTCGGATCTTTAGCCTAATGTATGTGCTTTCTTAAAGAGGCCTACATTTACACGGTCGAAACTTTAAATTATACCTTTACAAAATATAAAACTGTTTGCTTTTATTGGCCAAACAAGAAAATAAATTTGATTAAGAAAATACATTTGTAGGTTTGAAAATATAAAGGGCGGCTTCAAAATAATCAAATACATATGTCCTACGTGTATAAAAATAAAGAACAAGCGAAATTCACCTGTTCAACGTTATTGAACGTTAATAAACATTATTAAATACTATACGTATTTAGGTCAGTTTAAAATTAAAAAACTCAATTCCGAATAAAAAGTAGAAGTTTAATGATTTGGATGTTTATAAAAATTCTACCCCTACAAAAATATTGTACGTATTCTTGCCCTTACATGTAAGTTTTGTTTGTTTACTTTCAATTGTACAATCGTTCAAAACTATCGTACGATCTTCGTCTTTGAATTTCTTCCTCAATGTGATTTTTTAATCACATCCCACGCGTTTATTATTTCCTTATCGATACCTTTCTGTCTTCTTTATTCGTTACCTGCGTTCAGCTAGCAATATTCTTTATACTGCCAATCAGGAATAAACTCTCTTTTTCGAAATACATTCAACCTTCTTCGAAAGTAAATCATCGACAAAAGCTCGCATTTCCATTCGCCCAATTTACGAACCGACTCGTTCACAATCGATTTGTTCGCAACTGACTCGTGTACAACGAACACGTTTGCAACTGACCCGTCCACAACGAACACGTTTGCAACTGACTCGTTTACGTGCAACGTGTTCGCAACTGTTCCCTTACCGACTGTTTTTTTTCCTCCGATCCTATTTAACCGAGCACGATTCTCTCGAAACATTGTTAACCTCCAGCTTGAACAATACCCCGTGACTATTTATAAAATGGTGTATGATCGATACGCGACTCGATGGTACTGTGCATTTGCGCGAAAGAGAGTCCGCCTATTATCGTTAGAGAAAGTATTCGATAACGGTGGTATGTAGTTGATGATCGAAGTTCCGTGACAAGTTCCTTTACCTTCGGTAACTTGGCTCTGAGAAAAACTGTCAGAGTCGTGGTCTGGTAAGTTACGGTTTCGTGACAATCGTAGCGTCGGTCGTTCTTCTCCGGATGAATCATTGATGAATTGGCGATGGGGTCGTGGGAGCTTGCAGCTGCGATCGGCGACTCTTCTATTGCAAGGTGCTCCTCGAGTACCCCACCTTCGTCCCCCTTCCATGAAACCTTGCATGTATCTCTGATCGTCTATGCAAAACACGAGAAATTACAGCCTATTACAGCAACGTGTACTGATACCCAATATCGTGTTTACGTAATGAATATTCAGGAATCGTTTAAATCCCACCACCATGACACATTGCGCTATATCGTTGAATTAATCGATACCTAACTACGAAACAATGGAACAGCGTTTCGGAGCGCAGTCAACGTGAACGTAAATGTTCGATCGTGTTCGAACAGAACGGAAAATATATTTTTAAATATCCAAACGGACAATTCGTTAGGTGAACGTTCTTCGTTTCTGTGAATTGCGTACAACGTGGATGCTCGAACGATGGATTGGAATCGTACGAACTCGATCAGGACGTACGAGCGTAGAATCGAAGAAACGATACCCGAGTTAGCGATACCTGAAATCGCTGGTAACAATTCCTTTCGTTCTATTTGTCGCGATTGACAGAATACATCAAAACGTTTGTAACAATCGAATTATCTTATGGTAACTCGTCCAGACAAGTTATTTCACGGTTCAATATTACAGTCTCTCGTCTCTAAACAATCCTTCTTTTAAATGTATCGCAAGGTTCTTTCGAAATTGATATCGTAATAAAAAGTTGTTCGTTTCGATGCATTCGTTTGTATACTATACGTTCAAAATTTGGTAAATATACCTTTTCCGTGTATTTCTATCATTTTTTTTATACAACGCTAAGAACTGAGATTAGGATTGTTTGGAAAATTGTTCGATATTCGAATAGTGGAACATTTCGGTGATTTAAATATTCGGCAAGTATACTTCGAACGGTATTCGAATATTTTGTGCATCGATCGAGTATCCAAATACTTGAATAGCTCGATGTGGATTATAAATCGAATACTCAAAGTTTGTTTTTAAACTTGTATTCGTGTACGGTATTATACTGTTTAGTTCATCGTTTGTTTTTAAAATTGTATTCGTGTATGGTATTATACCGTTTAGTTCATCGTTTGTTTTCAAACTTGTGTTCATTTACGGTATTGTAGAACGTTCACGCGACTAGAGTTTCGATATTAAACAATCGAAGGGGTGACAAGTAGATAGCAACGTACCGTCACGTGCAATCTTCTAACATACCATACACTAATGCAAGACATGTTACGGAAACGAACTATCGCATTTCTACATGTTTATGTATGTGCAGACTATTGATCATTTTGTAAGAGTCATCGATTTCACTCACCGCAACGGTTCATCCGTATGCGTCATCCGATAATCGGCTTATGAGAAGATGCGAGCTGTTTAAATACACCATAAGTATCCACATTATTCAAATAGAGCAAATATATTCGTATTTCTCTTACTCGAATAATAATATTTGAATAATATTCCGATAACAACCAGCGAATAATATTCCAATAATAATATCCGTGTAAGTATATTTCAATAATGATATATTAATTGAATATTAAATTATTCGAATAGTTCTAGCCCTACTATGAACGTGTTCCTGATGTTATCGAAACGTTAATTTGAAATTGCACCTCGAACATTTTAATCGAACCTGGAGAAAGTTTGTTCATTACATGTGATTGTATAATTACATATTACAGAACAAATTCTCATAACTAATTACTAAGTGTACATCGAATAAATCAATATTTTTCCATACCCTGTCTATTCTGTTAGAAAAAGTGGTAACTGTGAAAATTACTGTTCAAGTGCTTATGCATTCTCTTTCTTTTTCATCGATTTTTTTTTCATCACACCTAAAAAAAAATGGCCCAAAATATTATCCTCGACTATTCTGCATAATTCAGAGCCCAGAAATTTTCTTTTTATGTAAGAGGGTGACTTACAAAAATTTGAAAACCATCGATCTATGAAATAATCACACTTTGTTGTCATTTTTAAAATCATACCTAAAAAAAATTGTCCAAAATATTATCCTCGACTATTCTGTATAATTCAGAGCCCAGAAATTTTCTTTTCATGTAAGAGGGCGCCTTACAAAAAATGTAAAAACCATCGATCTATAAAGTAATCGCACTTCGTTGTCATTTTTAAGATCACACCGCGAAAAAATGGCCCAGAATATTATTTCCAACAATTTTCGTTCCTCTTTGGATCTCAAGCGACGACACCGTGTTTCGAACAAACGTCCAGCTACCCTTCCACCGTATATGCGATTGATAACGTGTTCATTTTGAACACATACGAGTTGCCGTCACGTACGCTCGATACAAGCCGGAGTTTCGTTGCACGTATGCATGTCGATCGTAATAGGCAACAAGAAAGTCTCCGGCCAAAGGACGGAGACACAAAATTAGTCGGTGACATAACCAATGAACCATTCGACCGGTTGATTCAATAAATCCGTGCTACGGAGCAAAGTTGCGCGTTGCGACCACGCTTACGATTAATTCGACTGAATTAATGTGAACCGCTGACACCGTGCCGAGAGGTTAAGTCGTATGGTTGAAACCCTGCGCTTCGAGCAAATGGGTTTGTCTACTCGAACACACGCGCGCGATTTCCAAGCGTTCACCATGGAATCGTATTTTCGAATTTTACTTTCCACTCGCGGGGGAAAACACCCGCGAATCGACACCGAACCGTATTCGAGAATTCGATCGCGATTTCACTCGGGCATCCAAGAAATGTAAACTCGTCACGATTGGCGTAGGCCGCGAGGTCACTTGATCGCTTATTGACCATTGTTGACTCGTGTTGACACCACAGACCTTAGGTGGATAAATATACCGTTGAGACGCGGGTCAAGTAGATATCTCCGCGATGTTCGCCTACATGAGCTTGAAATTGCCGTAGGACTGACTCCCTGCCCCCCGAAAGTACATCTCGTGACGCGATTAGAGCCACCACCGAAACCCTACCGACGGAAATAACGAAAATCGAGCGAAACATTCTATAGATGAAAATTCCCTCGTCGAATTATAGTAGACAGTGTTCTTTGAGAGCCGAGACTCGAGTGAAACGTTGAAATAAAAATGATTTTCAAACATTTTTTCTTTGCCTCTTAAAACCTCGATGAAAGAGTTTTCGTCTCTTTCTTTACTAAGATGGAAATTCTTTTCGTTAGAATTCATCGGTTTTTCACGAAGTAATAAATGTTATTCTTCTGGGGTTTTCCTGTCGAATTTCTCCAACTCTTTGGAAATTCTATTATAATTAATTTTATACTATTTGAACAAAATTTAGGTTCATACATTGCGTAATATTTATTCCAGACCTGTATGAAAAAAAAAGACTATACGCAATTGACAGAAAGGTTCATGAACTCAGTTCAATACAAGTGTCAAGATCTCGAAACTCAAGGTTATCTGAAGGTCGTTTTATTCTAGGTCGTTGAACTCGTTTTTTCATCAACTGTGATGCTACTTGGTCAAACAAATTGGTCGAAGAAAAATATTTTTGATTCTGAGTTGAACTGAGTTAAAATGTAGCAAACTGCTTCATTTAGATGGCATCTTAAATTGCACCATAATAATGTAGATAAATGATTAAGTTTTGTATTTAAATAAACGTATATTTCGTCTTTTATATTTTCCTCTAATATTGCACAAAACCGGTCACTCGTTTTCGTTTGCATTCGTTGCTTTTTACTTCGAGAATTTTGGAATTGATTAAGCAATTTTAGACTTAAGTAGAAAATAAAAATAATTGAGTCTAAATTGAGCCAGTTCAATTTGGGCAGTCAAGTGCGATTCGATTCGAGTAATTCGACCGTCATGGAGATTAAACCTCCTCGTTGAACCCAAAGATTAGTCGGTTTCTTAGAAAATATCCATATTGTGGCATAATACATAAAAAACTAAAATATACTATCTTTTGCGTTGTAAACCTTCTAGAGTGATCCTGATTATATAAAATTCCTCAAAGTTAGACTTTACAGCGTAAAAAAATCAACTACAACACTTTCGAAGTTGAATCTCGATAGCATGTTATAATATTCGAAACGAGACAATCTTTTTCTATAGATGTGTTTTTCAAAGTAGATGGCGCCTTTTGACGCAGAAAAGATACGAAAGGAAAGTTTTTATGAAAAATCTGGATCAACTTAAACATCTATTTGTATCGATACATTGGTTATCAAAGTTTATTAACAGAAATTATTCTTAAAATGTATAATATACATTTTTCCTGTATAATTTAATCCCTTCGGAGATGAATATTCGTACAAATTGAACTAAAATTCTAACCGATATTGAAACGTCACGGACATTTATCAACTTTACGATGTGTGGTATTATGTCGTAAAATTTAATTATAAATACTTCTTCATAATTGTGGTAGTTAACTCCGTGTTGAGGTGTTTAAAGTAACTGGAAAACTAAACATACGTATGTGCGTCAGTATCCTTGAAGAAGTTACACCACTTATCTCGCTTAATAAATGCTCCCATTTCTAAATACGACAAAATTACACAAATATGTTGCTCGGATTTTTACGATATTCCATTTTGTATTGCATCGTTTTTATTTCACAATACGATGAATATATATAGATTTAATTTAAGCCAGAGGCTTTCTTTAAATAATCTTTCATATTCTGTGAATAAACAATTCAATCGAAAGAAGCGACTTAAATTTTAATCAATTGAAATACACAAGTAAGAAAAATTTTGTTGTATAAATTCTAGTTGCAAAAATTATGTTCTCTCTTTAAGAATTGAAAGAACCTCTTAGAAAAAGATGGAAAATTTGACAAAAAGCGACGGAAAGTTTTATAATAACGATAAATAATTGCACGATTACACACTATGTTATTAAGTATAGTTCGTCCCTGGTAAATTTACAATTGGAAGAAACGCGGATCCGATTTATCGTAAGAAAATAAGTCTACTTATTTGAATATAAACATGGAATCGGATCACACGTATTTTTGCTATTAGTTGATTTGATCACATTTATCAATACTGGCTTATGGCATCGTACGAATAGGTGAGACGATCAATTTACTCTTTTGAGCCTTGTGTCAACTTACCAGCAATGAACAGTACAAACATAAGTTTTATCGAACGACAAAACTTATCGAACAACCTATTAGACGATCCCAAAGTTTTCCGCAAATAATTTTTAACGTCGTGACAATTTCAATCTTTAAATCATCATGTAAAGCAATCAATAAGTGCAAACGAAAAGAAGAAATCGATAAATAATTATTATGAAATAAAGTCGATCCGAGCATTTTCCTATGGCGTTTCAACCATTTTATTTTGGTATCGATGTACAAGATTTTTTAAAAAGGTCATGATACATAACATAAAAAGGTACAAATGATAAATATATTGTTACGTTCTAACGTGTAGTAGAAAGTTAAAAGAATGAAATATGTTTGGACAAATTATTTACACAATAAGTTATAAAAAGTTAATAGAATAATAAACTTCTGATTAAATTCTATACACAAAATAAAACAACCGTCGGAAAAGGAAATATAAGAAAAGATAACTAAATACACTGAATAATATTTACTCGTAGATACTCCTTTATGATTTGTTTCGTACAAAATAATTTATAGATGTAATATTATTTTTCCACCAATTTATTTCAAGTATTCAATCACCTAAAGACTACTTAAAGTCAAAATTTTTTACAAAAAATGTATTCGTACCGTCGACGAACGATAAACATAATTGCTCGTTCGACCACAATCGTCTTCTTGCTCCGAACAATATTCACAATTGCTCTAAATTTACCTTTCGTTAAATTCTACCAATTCTACCTCGATTGTCCAAATCGAGGAATAAGTACGAGATATTAATTGCAAGTATCCACGAGAAGCGAGTCGACACGAATAATTACTCGGATCGACTAAAACGAGTCTAATCCGGTGCACCTGCTCGTTTTCGTGTTTTCTCAACGATACATGGCGTCGCGACGAAGCCACGACGTCGAGTGTCGCGGTACGCGGGAGCACCATTACGTTACAAAAGAGAACGAGTAAAAAAGCATCAATTTATTTGGATGCTTAGCAAAGAAGAAGCAGCAATTATGATATTTGTCCCCATTAGGTGAATTGGGGTGGCGACTTGCGTGACCCCAACTGATCACGGCGGTCCGTTAACTCGCGCAATGGGCCCGGGGTCAAATAAGAGTGCTTCTCTCTTCATTCACTTTATTTTCCCTCTTCACCGAGCTCCACCTTTCTTTCTCCTCCCTGCTCGGTCACAGAAATCTTCGCGTTTCGTCGAATACAGCTACGTTTTTATGACTCGTTCACACCTATATCGCGGCGTGTCGAATTCGTGGTACGGTCAGCCCAGTGCATACCCCGATAAATTGGGTCAAACGAATTAATAAGCCGGTTCAGCGTGACGAAAGCAATCATTTAGAAAGATAATTTTGAAAACACGTGGGAAGACATTCAACGAACGATACACTGTACGATTACCTTTGTTATTGTCCCGTTGCGAGTCTCTCGTACGTGCGGTACATCGCGAGCAAATC
The DNA here is from genome assembly GCF_051014685.1 of Ptiloglossa arizonensis. Classification (NCBI taxonomy): domain Eukaryota; kingdom Metazoa; phylum Arthropoda; class Insecta; order Hymenoptera; family Colletidae; genus Ptiloglossa; species Ptiloglossa arizonensis. The sequence continues at coordinate 11,517,644 of NC_135055.1, forward strand.
GAACAGCCTGTATCCGAAATGTCTTCGATCGAACCTCGAATACGAAATCGAGGAGGATTTTGGTAATCATTATACGTGGACGTATAACTTGTGTACTTATAGAATGGGTTGGAAATCGTAATACACCTGGGATTCTACGTGAAAAAATTGGAAAATTCGATACATTTTCTCATTCGAAGCATTGTTTTTGAGAAAATCGATCTTGAAGTTTGTTCAATTACGTAAACGATTAAATGCAATCTGATCAATATGTATTCTACTACCGCTTATGTCTGTCCAAGATAGTCTTTAAGATACATCAAAGAACAAGTATACAAAGAGGATATTCTAAACATTGCACGTTTGAAACAAAAAATTATTGATGAATTCATAAGACCAAAAAGCGACAACGCATTAAACTCTGTTCAGACATCATTAATTAGTCGAGCACACTAATGTATGCGGCAACAAGAACATTTTCAGCAATACTTGTAAATTACTAAGGAATACAAGTCGAATAATAAGTAGAAATACTGCTTATTAGTTCAACCATATCATCATCGATCATTGCTATCTCGCACAGACCCAACCGGTAGTAGAATTCACGATAACCAGACCGTATTTAATCGATTACGTGATTGAACAAACTTTAAAATCGAACTTCTCTAAAACAAAACACAGGATGAGAAAATATTATGCAACATTGTTTTCTTGTTCTTTTTCTGTACAATCCCAACTGTCCGTGTACTACAATTTCCAACTCACACTGTATAAGAAATTATCTCTTTTCTCATAATCCAGGGATCGACAATCCTACCCGTATACCATTAATTTCGAAAACTCTAATTCGTGACGCGACAATTATTATACCGTAACAGTCATAATTAACAAACATGCCTCGAGTACGCACAAATTAAACACAAGATGCTACTAATAAGATTCAAATGTTTCATCGTATATTATCGTGTATTATCGTTCGTGTCTTTAGTTTACGTCCCTTTTAAACATCGTACCCCCTATATATTAAATAATTAAAGATTCCTTAGATTTTCTGAGACGTTGTGCCATTGATTTCAAGAATCTGATTTCAAGAATCAGGATTTCCTTGCGAGGTCGCGTTTGGAGTACCTGTCGATGATGTGGTCACCAGATCGAATTTAGTATAAAAAATTGATCGAACGAGTACAACATAAACTTCTGACGCTCGCTGCTTATAAACTTAAGAATCCTATAGACATTTATGATCACGACTGTGACTCTTTAATGTCGTAAGATGGCAATAGACTTTCGTTTTCTTTTTAAAATTATTAATGATACTACACGTTAACTTCTGAACTTCTTTGCTCCTACTAGACCTTTTAAATTTTCTTTCCCAAGATGTACTTATATTGTTTTGCTCTTACCGACCCAATCTGTAGACTACGTTCTATAACAAATATTGTACAATTATTCATTTCTTTGGTGTTTTCTTCATATTATGTTTTTATTTCTCTTTCTATTGGGTTGTTCGGAAAGTCACTTAGTTTTCCAAAATGGAGAACATATAATTTAATAAAATGTTTATACATTCTAAAAAAATCGTGTTTCATTTTCACCGAGAAAAACGAAATGACTTTCCAAACAACCTAATAGAACAATATACTTTTTCTTCAGGCGTGTATTAATTCACTTCTGTATACCAATACGTTCTTCCCGTTTACGAATACAAATAAATGAATAATATCATTGACTGCAAACATTAATATCGTTCCAAACGTATAACCACGTTTGTAAGGGTGGACAATGTAAGGGTCCTCGATGTAAGAGGACAATGAATATATTATCGATCGCAAACAATACTATCCGCACAAACGTGGTTTATCAATTTTAATAACTCGTAACGGATAAGAACGCGAACGATACCGAGAATATAATCCAATTCTGACTGAGAAAAATCGATTTCTACCCGTCCCGAACAAGCGTGTAACTCGCTTAAGGTCAAGACACGCTTCCGTACGATTTCGATGACGCGAGATTGGTGGTTCGATAACGTGCTAAGCGTCACAGATCGGAGCGGGCAAAAAATCGCTCGCGCGCTACTCTTTCGTGATCGAAGACCGGGGACGATTCGAAAGGCGCACGAGCGAGTGTACAGCCGGAAGAGAAGACCGTGGACGAAAGAGAAACGAAACGAGAAGGAGAGAAACCGCGTCCCCGTGCAACGCGAGGTGCTGTCTTTGTGTATGTGCGGGAGAGAGCGAGACAGAGTGGAAGAGAGAACGAGACAGAGTGGAAGAGAGAACGAGATAGAGTGGAAGAGAGAACGAGAGAGCGAGAAAGAGTGGAGGAGAGAACGAGAGAAGGGTAGAAAGCGGTCCCGCCCGATTTGTACACCTAGCCAGGGAGATATGCGTCTGATTCGTCGGCCGCAATTGGTGGAGGCGGTACAGACAGGTACCATATCCGGTATGGGTTGGGTTACGGTTGCTCTCCTGCTCAGCCTCATTCTCTTCACCGTCTTCTTAACTCGGATACAAGCGCACCACTGCCGACAGGTCTCTCACGAGCGACATACGCCCCGCTCGTGTTCAATTAAATTCGAATTTCGTTTACTCGTAGCGTAGCTGGTCAACCCTTTCGTTCGTCGCGCGTTACATTCGGAACATTGAATTGTAAAACTTCGTGTTTGGAAAGGTACACCTAGAGCGTTCAGCTACGAAGTGTGTTAGAAAAGTTTGAGACACTTCTTGTATGTATATCGTTTATTTCAAAGAATAACGATATTTACTTTACTTTCGAAATATGCTCCGTTTGTACACTTTTCGAATTTTTCTTGAGAATGAATCTCCATTAGCCGATTTTGGAGCACTTTATCTCGTATTATTGTTCTACTCGTTGTCTTCTTAACTCGGATACAAGCTCATCAATGCAGACTGGTCGCTTTTAAGCGACATAACCTCTGATCGTGATCAATTAAATTCGAATTTCGTTTATTCCTAGCGTAGCTGTTCAATCCTTTCGCTTGTGGCGCGTTACATTCGGAACATTGAATTGTAAAACTTTTGAAAAGTTTGAAGACACTTCTTGTATGTATATCGTTTATTTCAAAGAATAACGATATTTACTTTACTTTCGAAATATACTCCGTTTGTACACTTTTCGAATTTTTCTTGAGAATGAATCTCCATTAGTCGATTTTGGAGCACTTCATCTCGTATTATTGTTCTACTCGTTGTCTTCTTAACTCGGATACAAGCTCATCAATGCAGACTGGTCGCTTTTAAGCGACATAACCCCTGATCGTGTTCAATTAAATTCGAACTTCGTTTACTCCTTGCTGCAAGATTTTTTCTGTTTTTTACTTATTACGGAGCACGTTATATTATACTTCGTACAATTTGAGATGAGATGATCCATTGATTCAAATTGACATGCGCGAATTGGAGCTAAACATTATAAGATTATTTTAGAAAGTATACCGGTACTGTTCGAAAGTCAAAGCGACGTGAGTTTTCAAAAGTATTTACTGGCGTGCATAGATGCGATCTAAAAGGCCCGAAGGTATAAGTCTTCTTTCGATTTCTTGTAATAAGATTAACTGCTTACAATAAGACCTCGCAGCAACGTTCGATGCGTTACGGTCGCAGAAATTTGACTGTGAAATTTATCACGACGTGAATAACAGAACTTTTTGTATTTCGAAACGAGAAAAATATAATTCTGTCGTTTAATAAATCAGTTTTATTCGAGCCATTGCGGAATTAACCGTAGACGTTACGCAAAAAGATTCTGGTTTACTTAAAATTCGTTAATTGTTATTTTTTAAAACACAATATTTACGAGTATCGACATTTCCAATGAGCAGTACACTTTCTGCGTTTATTTTAACTGTTACGGATGGATATAGATATTAATTTGCACAGTTTAAATAAAATATTATATTTTCAATATAAAGATAAAATAATCCGTGAACGTTGTCGAAGTTGTTCAAGATCTGATAATGAAAAAAGATTATTACGAAGATAGACCACCCTGGTATTAAGGGGGCAGGATTGTTTGAAATTTTTTAAAAATTGATTCCTTTTTTTGTCTTAAATAATAGTTTGAAGTCTTGAAAATAAAATGTGGAAGGTCTCGACCTTTAAATGAACCTATTTTTGGAGGTACACATAACAGGCCTTTGGTTCGTTACACATAACAGGCCTTTTGGAAATTTTCAATTCCTTTTTTCTCGAAACTATGTTCTCAAAAACGATGTGCAAGGTATCTCGAGATCCAACTAACCCATTACTTTGAAATTTTACTTTGAAAGACGTATAAATTTTTCATCCAAATTTGACTTCTGCCAATTTGACAATTTTCACAAAAACTTCTTACTTTGGTGTTAATTGCGTTACTTTTTAACGCGACGAGCAGTCCTGTCGCTTTAAACCATTTTTACATACACGTGAAACACGTTGGACGATCGGAATAGATAATACCTAAGACGCTTAATCTTCGTGGCAAAGGCATAGACGGAGCCGAGAAAGAAGGGAAACTGACCGAAAGGTAACGAGAATCGAGCGGGGATTGTCGTGGCTCCGTAAATACATTTCGAGTTAAGTGTCGGTTCTGATTTACGGTGTTTACATCTGTAATCCCTTTAATGAGAACTCATAGCCAGCCCGTTCGTGCACTCCCTCGAAGGGTAGAAAGACAGAAGCTGCCCCGACGACCATTCAATGCGAAGCAGGGCGGAGCAGCGTTGTGGTTGCATAGATTAGCGCCTGCGCGTACAACACTCATTAGCGGATTTATTGCCCGTTTTCTCGTTAAAACTCCATTCACCCGCGGCTCCTGCCACGCCTTTCCCCGTCGCCCGAGGAAATCTTTTTGGACGTCGTGACCGAGCAGTTTTGTCCTCTTCACGATCGTCGGCCGTTTGGCGAACGAAATCTTCCTTGATTCGTTCCATTACCGGCAACGATGGATTTCTGCGTCTCCGTTCAAGGGTTGAAGCAACGACCAGGTAACACGGTCATTTTTACAGCTATCATCGAACGTTTTTTTCCTACTTTTTCGAAAGTTGCAAAGAAAATTTAAAGATATTATTTTATTCATTACGATAAGTAGACATTGACAGGGAAATAAATTACAATCGACGCGTCAATTATGTTGCTTTCCGATTCGAAATGTTTTGATTAAACATTTTACGAACACTCAAATACAGTTGAGACTTCTGTATTCGAACTCTGATTATCTGAATGCTCTATTATCCAGAGATTCTGTTACATGAATGCTCTATTCTTCGAGTGTTCTACTAGTCGAATGTTCTTCTATTCAAATGTTCTACTGTTCGAATGTTCTACTAGTCGAATGTTCTATTGTTCGAATATTCTACTAGTCAAATGTTCCTCTATTCGAATGTTCTATTATTCAAATGTTCTACTAGTGAAACGTTTTAATAAGCAAAATATTCGTCGCAAGTATTCAATAACAAAAGCGAAAAATAAATACATCACCATTCTGCAACCATATGCATTTGTAGCTTAAATTCTTCGTACGTACATAAATATAATGAAAATATTTATTTAACTTCAAAAGACTTCCCGGTATAGAATCGTTGTTACGTAAATAGTCTATTTAATTTTGTTTAAATTGAATTAGAAGCTAAGCAATGTATATCAGGCAACAGGGCACGATGTATGTATTTAGATACTCCAGTGGATGCCTACTAGACCCCCTTCACATGCGCCTACTTAGAGGTTAAAACTCTCATTATTAATCCGATTATACGCATCGATGCATCTCTTGGTAATTCTTTTTTTAAAAGATCAGCACGAACATCGTTGCTGCAGCTACGTCTTCGGGTAAAGATTATTCGCGTGTAATTTTTCAAGCATCCTCGCACGTTACCGAGTGACTCTTGTTTTGGTTTTGTTTCGAAAATTTTACGAAAAAGTCTCAACCGAACGACGTTTCCCGTTTTTTTTTCTTCGATTATTATTTCGAAGGCTAACAAGACCATAAATATCAATTGAACTGGTCGATTAATTCAACCGTAAGCAGCCACACCTGTACTGGCAGCTGACAAGCAGAGTTCTTCCTGACCTAACGTACTATAATACACAGTAACCACATTTTTCGTACACCGTGCACACACCTAATTCACATTCTTAGTCAACTAAATGTCTTTCCATTGGATAGACAATTTCTGTCGACGGATATTCTCATCTTACCAATTTTTAGGTGGAAGATACTAGATTGTTCGATAAGTCTTGTCGTTCGATAAAACTTATTGAACAGTGCTGTACTATCGTTCGATTTTATCAAACAACAAAACTTCTTGAGTAACCTAGTAAGTACTGTTTAATAAGTTTTATCGAACAACCTATTATTCTCAAAGATTTCTACTTGTTACAAAAAATCGATTTTGTCAATCTCCCATAGCGTCCTAACCCTTTAAGTCGCACGGAGTCCCCTCAACACACTGTATTGTGTTTGCACGGAGTACGCGGACAAAACGCGGCATCAGCTAACCGACTATGGTAAGAGAGACAAAGTGGCGGAAGCTCCCTAAGTTCTGGAGCTTATGATGAACAATGCCGGTCGAAGGAAACTTTAACACTTTGACCGCTATTTGTTTTGTGCGAAGGCTGCTGTCTACCGCCGGAAACTTTCGCGATAGTTTCGGTGCAATGAAGGCTTCCAAATGTGTAATTTTCCGATTCGAAATGTTATGTTTAACCATTTTGTGAACATTCGAATATAGTAGAGTCTGCCGTGTCCGAATGTATCATTATTCGAATGTTCTATTATTCGAATATTCCGTTACTCGAATGTTCTATTATTCAAATGATTCATTATTCGAATGTTCTACTATTCGAATGTTCTATTATTCAAATGTTCTATTCAAATATTCCGTTACTCGAATGTCCTCTTATTCAAATGTTCTATTATTCGAATGTTCTACTATCCGAATGTTCTATCATCCGAATATGTTCTATTATTCAAATATTCCGTTACTCGAATGTTCTATTATTCAAATGTTTCATTATTCGAATGTTCTACTATCCGAATGTTCTATCATCCGAATGTTCCATTATCCAAATGTTCTATCATCCGAATATGTTCTATTATTCGAATATTCCGTTACTCGAATGTTCTATTATTCAAATGATTCATTATTCGAATGTTCTACTATCCGAATGTTCTATTATTCAAATGTTCTATTCAAATATTTCGTTACTCGAATGTTCTATTATTCAAATGTTCTATTCAAATATTTCGTTACTCGAATGTTCTATTATTCAAATATTCCGTTACTCGAATGTTCTAGTATTCAAATGTTTCATGATTCGAATGTTCTATTATTCGAATGCATTACTATCTGAATGTTCTAGTATTCAAATGTTTCATTATTCGAATGTTCTATTATTCGAATGTATTACTATCTGAATGTTCTATCATTCGAATATGTTCTATTATTCGAATATTCCGTTACTCGAATGTTCTCTTATTCAAATGTTCTATCATTCGAATATGTTCTATTATTCGAATATTCCGTTACTCGAATGTTCTCTTATTCAAATGTTCTATCATTCGAATATGTTCTATTATTCGAATATTCCGTTACTCGAATGTCCTCTTATTCAAATGTTCTATTATTCGAGTGTTCTACTATGCGAATGTTCTATCATCCGAATATGTTCTATTATTCAAATATTCCGTTACTCGAATGTTCTATTATTCAAATGTTTCATTATTCGAATGTTCTACTATCCGAATGTTCTATCATCCGAATGTTCCATTATCCAAATGTTCTATCATCCGAATGTTCTGTTATCCAAACAGCGTTTTCTAACGACAAATGCCACATATAATATTTATTTTTTATATAACCTTTAAATTTAAAGAAATCGAATTTTTCCTTCAACACGCTGTAATTTCTTCAAATTTCCAATTTTCACATTTCTTTTAATCCAGAAGACACACATTTACATACGACGTAAGCTCTTGAGTACACGAGTAAATCAATTACTCGTACCTGTAAAAATTCTTACAGCTTAGCGAAATACGAGCAAAAGCTCGTAAACAATTTTTGATCGATACAATCGACAGTTTCCTCGAAGGGAAAAATCCACAATCCACAATATCATACACCTTTCACGAGCAAACTTTTAATCGGAGTACTACTTACGGAAGCTTTTCTCGAAGATATGTATATTAGTCTAACGAAACTCGAGGAATTCTCGTCCTAAGAATTTCATTTCATTCTTAATTCCAGATTAATGTCCCTTCGTTCGCTACGACCTAAACACAGGAACGAAGGAACCGTTATTGGGGAAATAGCAACGACAGGGGCAATAAATCAGGTTGCGGTTAGGAACGTCACACTTGTTTGCAGGAATGATGAAAAGCCTATATCAGCGGCACCGTGGGGGCTAGACGTTTTTCATAATCCGTCTAATTGACAATTTTCGATGGATCTTTGCCCGTCGCTGGTACACGTTGACAGAAACTCACCCTCCTTCCCCTTCTATTCGTCTAGTCCTGGTCTCTTCCTCCAGTCCGTTGTTCGCGAAACCGTGTATAATTGTATAGTTGTAAATTACGAGTGCGGTTTCCTTAAAGAGGATCGTTAGATGGGTCTTTCCGGAATTTCCGTTAAAATCGTCATCGTAAGCCACAGTTCTGACATCTATAGGTAATCCTATTTCTCTTATCCTGTAATAGGTTGTTCAATAAGTTTCGTCGTTCGATAAAACTTATCGAACAGTATAGTACTAGGTTGCTCGATAAGTTTTACGGATATTATTTTCAATAATAATATACTTATGTACTATTCGAAGTTTAATCGTAACATTTGAATATTTGAATAACGAATATCTGTCCCAGCTCTGGTAGAAACAAAAATTCAAGTGACATCTGTTACAGGTTGTTCAATCAATTTTGTCGTTCGATAAAACTTATCGAACAGTATAGTATTACTCTTAGTACAGTATAGAAATACTGAACAACTCAGTATTTCAATTTTTCGTTTTTTCGAATCTCGACTATGTACAATTTATGTACACGCATCGGCAAAACTTATCTTTAATCTCAATTATCGTGTACAACACGTTGGTCTCTTATCTTATTTTAATTTAATTTTCATTCTCACGCTTGCGTGTATTTTACGCGTTTCCGTTCTTGCGGTAATCCGTGTTCGTAGCACTGTATTCCGAAGGGGACCTAAAATAAAAGTCGACTACTTGTAATTATTCGAACACGTTTCGTTTTTTTAATGTCGACGAACTCTTAACGCATCCGACACATTTACCACCACCGACGGTTCGGCAATTTTTTTCTGTAATTAAAAAAAAATTCTCAACCGAGAATGGAACAAATTTATGGAATTAATTGATATACACGAATCGACGTAATTGTTTTCTTTCTGTAAAGTTAACGGCTTCAGTGCGATAAATTTCGTTTAAGAATCGAAAACTACGCTGTGCGATAAAAAAAATTATAATCACCATCCAGTATGAATATTATACTGTACAAAATTATTAAACTGACGATTAGAAGTTTGATGAAAAAAAATCGTTCTCATTTATTCTAAACTCTCGTTCAAACTTATCACTCTTAAGGGAAGAATGAATAAAACAACGACACTTAACAACAGAGCATATTTTCCATTTTAAATACACTGCACCGATGCGGATAAGCCTTGATGATTTAGAAATCATTCCACTTATTCTAAACTCTCGTTCAAACTTATCACTTTTAAGGGAAGAATAAATAAAACAACGACACTTAACAACAGAGCATATTTTCCATTTTAAATAGACTGTAACGATGCGGATAAGCCTTGATAATAGATATTTTTACCGTGTCGTATTACATTCACCCTAAAAACGATTCGTGACTAAAAATTCGTAGACGCGTTTCTATTTGGAATGCTTGGCTTCTCTTCAATAATAGGAGCATACTCGTCGAGCGTGGAAATAATATTCAAGGTACGTGTGTTCACGCGCGAGTGAATCCACGAAACCTCCACGAGCACCATTAAAATTTAGCCCTGTCTTGAAATCACCGATCTCTTCGATCCTTCCAGTACCTTTTTGAAAGGAAGGATGTCATATTCATGGCTGTCGGGTTGTCATCCCCGAGCCACGTAAATGACGAAGAATTCGACCGAAGGGGTAGGTTTCTCGGAACTGAAAACCAGAGCGACGGTCTTGTCATACTTTCACCCTTCGTCTTCTCCCTGACATAGAGTCCTCTGGTTTCGTGCTATTAAACTTTCGTTATTACGATTCAACGTCGTGTCCTTAACGGATCGAATCGTCCAACTTTACAAACTCGAGTGGGCACCAATCGTTAAAATAATATCACGCTCGAGTTCTTTTGCTTTCGTAAGTTTTGGGATTCACTTCGAGGGCTAAACTTAAGAAATAAATTATACGGGTACATATCCTTCCTCAGCGCGTGATTACTAGCTATTTGTAGCTTTCTACGAAGTGTTCGAATTTATTTAGTCTATAGCTTTTAACGAAGTGTACAAATTCATTAGTTTCCAAAGTTTGAAAAAGAACGACGAACTTAAAGTACTCGATGAGTAGTCCGAATAAAAGTAATCAGAATTGCATCGAATTATCACCGAATACTTAAATCTCTGTACTTAGTTAGAATAGTTTGTTCAAGTATCAAGTTGTTGTACAGTCTTGATTAACTCGATTTTCAAATTTGTTTGGAAAAAAAAGAATCACGCGTACAAGCGTGACAGATATATTTCGCAAGCCGGAGAACGTAATTAGTACCGACGAATGATTCTCTTCAGTATGTGCAATTTCATTCTAGTAATCTTGAGTAGCCAAGAGAGCGTGTGTCCTTCAGGAAATCGTTCAGGAGCCGAAGAGAGACGAGTCCACGATCGGGACTACCTGCGAACCCGTAAAGTCCCACGATCTCGCCACTTGAAAAGCCAGGACCCGTGAGGAATCGTTCAGGTAACTAAATAGTACGACGAGACTTGTAAACGCAAGCGAACTATAAAGGTGTTAACACGAGTATAATTGATTAATTTGAATTCACCGCTGCGAGAGGAAATTATGCGCGATTAAACACGCGCGTTTCAGCGCCACAAAAGAGCGCCACGGCTTAATTTGAATCATAAATCCTACCCCTAAATTTTATATCCTCGCCGACGATGTATACGCGATAGATGTTTATCATTTCGCAGATTAGATACCCGATAAAACACGAAAAACAAGCTCCAGGTCTATTGTACCAAGCGGAGATTATTATACTTTGAGTAATTGTAAACTTTCGAGGCTTAGATCCGGTGATCTTGATCTTGATGCATTTTGCTCAAAAGATTTTTAACTGCAACTCATTGTTCGTTATAAAGGTATTGAGATAGTTATTTGAAACATATGGTATTTATTTTCAGTAGTATTTCTATTTATCGAACGAATATGGTAGTGAATTAATTTGTTTAAAAATTTAACACGTAGAGGCGAGATGGGTTCTGTAGAGTTTCACCCCAAAATAATCTAACCCCTAATGAAACTTAATCGGTGGATTCGATTAGGTTAGACTAGACTAATAATCATAATTTGTAATTATTGTTTGCCTTAAACTCAAAAAATACTTGCTCTAAAAATAAGAAATTTTGTTTAATAACTCAAAACGATGTTTCCTGCATAATGAAATATACACCTAGCAATCTTATGTATAAAGAAAAATTGTTAAAAATAATGACTTCTGTCGAACAATTACCGAAATTAAATACTATATTTTTCGAATTTTTCTAGTTAATAACTTTTCACCTACAAATGAACAAGTAAAACTGCTCGAGGGTTATTCAGGACAGCATCGAGACAAGGTTAAGGTCATCTAAACTGCATAATTGCTATGCTTTATTTAGAAGCGGCTAAAAAATATTGAGCAAGTTTTTCTATAACGTCACAAAGAATTATGGCACGTTTTTGTGAGTCCGCAAGATGCTTGAAAATCTAGAATTTCTTTCGAAACTCGAAAAAATCCGATCTCTTTCCAAACTCTGAATCAGTTCAATGAGATTATATTGGTTAAATCTTTTTTCGTCGCTCCGCGTGATCCTTTCACGAGGTTTCCACACGCACAAAGAATAAAAAAAAAAAAATACTCTATTATAAGGGGAAAATGGATAAAGGCAGCTAGGCGTAGAATTATTTCTATGCGTTCACGTGGCTTCAGAAAGGATACGTGAAATACTACATGTCTGTAACCCTTCAGAAAATCGGATTTATCAAATAAATACTGTACACCTTTCGCGCGTCGTAAATGAAATCTTCTTTCTTTCGTTAGAGAGTTGTAAAGCAGCTTCTTTCGACAGATTACGCAACGACGTAGACTTATCGTAAGTATAGAATAATATTACTACTTTTTTGATCGACGTAGTCACATTTGCAGAAGATCAGAAAATTTCAAAATCCCTAAATGTTCTTAATGCATAGGGAGTATCGATCCAAAAGCTACCTAAAATGTTTCGTAAAATTTGTCGATTTATTCGAATAATTCTTATTTAAACCACTATAAAAATTAACATTTTTATAATTTTCGATACATCTTCCTAACAGTATTATCAATGTATTGACGAAATTTTTCCGATGAAAATGAATCCAAACACAACTATATACAGAGAATTTTTTCTTACACCTAGTTGCAAGTTTTTCAAAAACTGGGCGAATAGTGTGTACTTAAAAGTAGTCCAAATAAAGTCGTGTTTGGACTCATTTTCACCGGGAAAACCTCGCCAACCTATTGATAGTATTCTCATAAAGATATAATGAAAAATATGAAAATTCTTATTATCCTAGCTTTGAAATTGGTTTTGGAGTATGTAATGCGAGACTCACTCGCTAATGCTCCATCTCTGTCAGTCTCGGTACGTCCCACTGGGACTATCCTCGTTAGATGGTACATACGATTTTCACTTCCGAATTTATTATTCACAAACGGGTCTTGCTTTCTTAACCTTACTATTTATTGTACTTGAAAAGTATAATGTTTGTTTATTTTGTTCACAGAATGTTATGCAATGCATAAACCTTCTTCAACCTAAAACTAAGTCGTTCGATTATTCGAAGAAATCGATTATCCGAATACTCAAGATAATTCGAATATTCAAGATTCGAACTGTACTTATAAGAACTTATAAGTTACTCATTTATCTGCACTTATTGTTTTTCGATCGGCCCGGATAATTGTCCTTCTATCGTAACCATTTACACAAAGTTCTTTTCCGTTCGTAGAAAAATCACGGTAACGGACAAAATAAGGAAAGATGAAGATGTAATAAAACAGCGACAGCTGTTCCCTCGGTAACCTAGCGTGTTGACAGCGAGTAGTGCGAACCAGTCGATGGTGTGGCCCCGCGGTATCATAACACCGAACGTTTATTTGTTACACGATAAATATGTAACCGTAACACAATGCCTCTCGCCCCCGGTTGTAGCGTAGCCAGCCCATCCTGCCCCACGAATCGAGGGTTCCATGGGTTGCGCTCTAACATTTCGGCTACACCTATGACCGGGGGGCGCGTCACGTAACATTAAATCATACCCGGTCTCGCAGCCGCATTTTCGATGGCTGATATTCGCTGCACTCGCTTCGTTTGCGCGCGTGTATGCGTGTCTTTGAAAATGCTACGGGATCCACGGGGGTAGCTAAGTGGAGGCAGATGGTGTACGCGAAGTCAAAAGTTCCCAAATAAGGGCACGGCTATGACAACACCGGATAGATACAGGAAATTGGTTATTGGTTCGCGATTGTTTGCCTCCATCGACACTGTGAAAAAGCTCCTTTCGGTCTTTAGAGATTAAATTTATTCTCTGCGAAGGAAGAAGAGTTTCTCTGCATCGTTAACAGGGTGACGAAAAAGAGGTATCAGGATTTCAAGGATTTGTGGTACTTGAAGGGGAGTAGAAAATTAATCAAGGTATGTAGATCTCGAAATTAATATTCTTAAGAGTATCCAAGATTTTAAGGATCTATGGTACTTCAAGAGGAGTAGAAAATTAATCATGGTATGTAGATCTCGAAATTAATATTCTTAAGAGGATCCAAGATTTTAAGGATCTATGGTATTTCAAGAGGAGTAGAAAATTAATCATGGTATGTAGATCTCGAAATTAATATTCTCAAGAGTATCCAAGATTTTAAGGATTTATGGTTCTTTAACAGGAGTAGAAAATTAATCGACGTATGTAGATCTCAAAATCAATATTCTTAAGAGTATCCAAGATTTCAAGGATTTATGGTATTTCAAGAGGAGTAGAAAATTACAATTAACACAAGAAAAACGAAATTTTATAATAATCTAGAAATTTGAGAAAGTTACCGAAAGTAATAGGGCCCGTTCGAAAAGTTCGCGTGATTAGAGTGCATTTAAACGAGCGTCACTTTTTTACTCGACACATTTGTTGTTCGAGCAAAGTACATTGATAAGTCTAGTTAGAAAAACTGATTGTCGTCATCCTTAATTTTTTATGCGCGCAACACGCAGCTGTACCGCGAGCCGCGACTAACATGATCAATATAACGCCACACTCCTTCTGCATTGTATTCACGGTACAATAGCGCTCGTAATTCTGCAATTATTGTTAAAATAATTAATATTTATTCGATGAGCTGTAAACAAAATTTGAACGATTCGTAAGAAACGATGTATTCGACTCTGGTCTCGAATTTCTTTCATTTTGAAATTTGAAAAAGAAGTTTTGTTCTCGAGACCAGTCGAACGACTGTAAAATTAATATACAATTTATGTTTTGTGATGATGTTTTACGAATTAGAAAAACTGAAAACTGTAAAGTATATTCAAGAGTATAGAAACACGACTTGCTTATTTAAATTCTAGATTATGTAACTCGCCTAATATTTAGTAATTGAATAATACATTGCACCGAACTTTTTAAATACTTATTATTATTTATTTTGTTACTCATGGAGTTATAGATGTACCGACGAAAGAATAGAAAAGTAATTCTTTTTATTTGCAAATACAGATAGAAAAAACTTATACACAATTGTACAAAGCAATCGATTAAAAATTATTTAAAACACAGAATCGGAGGACGGTGTGTGCACCATTGCTGTACGCTCGGATATTAAAAATAGAGTTGGCCGTTGCAAACCGGAAAAAGGAACGAATTATTATGTTGAAACATGCAATAATGAATTATTTATTTGTGAAATTCACGCGAGTCTTAAATTAATTTTGACACCCCACTGATGTTATAAAATATTCAGATTGAAGTAAGCAAGTACAAGGAAGTTATTTTTATTTACTCTTTTTATTTATATAATAAGAAATATAGAACAATGTTATATATGCACTGATTAATAAATATATGAAAAGTGTGCATAGCACACTGTGATCAACGTGTCATTTTCGATTTTCGTATAAAGTTAAAACTTTCGAAACTTTCTAAACTGGTAAGTCTGAAATAAAATAATAACTTTTGTTGTTGGTTTTAAGGCACCTAAGTATACGAGGCCCAAAACTTACACTTCCATCGCTTGTGCAATAATCCACCACTGTATAGATGTTTCTTCGTTCGTTAAGTATAGTGGTATTTCAATTATATTCGCCAAATGTTTGAATCGACGTACTTTTCGAATATTCGAATGCGAAAAAATTCAACGAATATAAATATATTAGTTCCCACGCTGATGCGCGAAGTATTCGCACAATTACACATTCGATCGGTTTAATGTTCCTCTGTTCTTTCGTGTAGCGAGAACTTACACTTTTGCGGGTATCGTTCTTGTACCTATTCTTATATCGCCCGTGAACTTTTTATTCGCAACATCGATCGGTCAAGACTCTATACCTGCGTACGTAGTTATAGAATTGGTATATCCACGTATAGAAGGATTTGCTTACGCGAATGAATCGTATTCGAATTCAACAACAGTGTAGAAAATAATTTGATGTATACAGCGAATCGTTTTCGAATCGATTTGAAGGGAGACAATAAAACCGTTTCGCGGTAAATCTAAATAAATGTAACACCTAAAGCCTCTTTTGTATGAGGAGAAACGAACAGCATAATTTATTTAAAACAAAAATTTCAACCCTTAATTTAGGTCTTCTTCTTCTTTCAACCCATGCAAGAAGAAGAAACATTTGGTTTTACAAACAATGAAATTGTACGTGTTTAAAATTTACTTCATTGGTACTGATCTTTATATGAAAGTATAGAAGAACGAAATCTCATACGAAAGAAAATATTATAGTATATATGTTTCCAAATTAAGAAACGAAAAGCATATATTAATATATTGTGCTTCTTTATACTATATATTCTATAATATGCTTTTCTGTAGATTGTCATGCTTTTATATACTTTTATATAAAGATCAGTATTGAAGAATTATTCGATAATAATCGTATCGACATGGTACTGTCTGTCTATAGTCTTATGCCATCAAGGAGAATAAATAATAACGAAAGAAAATGTATCATCAAAGCGATAGAGTACGTAACATGTACTTTATGATTATTGCGAGTCTTTTGTTAGCGAATAATAAAAAACTTCTCTCAAATAAGTTGTTTTCCGGTAATACATTGATCGCTACGTTGAAAAAACAATTGTTAGAAAAATTGCTAAATAAATGTATCACATATAACTTTACATTGAAATACGAAATGTGTATCGAGTGACAATAAACGCAGATTTGATTAACAATTATATTTTTTTATTGTTTCCGGTTACATCTTATTTTGTTTTTAACAACAGTCACCGGCTTAGATAAACGTGTAATTTTTTAATTAAAATAAATACAAATAAATCAAAGAAATAGTTACTGAATTGCCTTACTAAAGAATCTAGCAGCCTATATTTAAAGTGAAATTCTTAACTGTATTTCTATTTCAATATTAAAAGAAATAAATAAAACCCATTCTATATACATAAATATAGCTGATACAGCTATATAGAAACTTATTATTGGTATTAATTAGCTTCTTATTCTACACGACTGCTATACTAATAATAAAATTTCCTCTCTGTGCACGCTTATAGTAAACAGACTAATTGTTTAAAGTTTCGTATATTGACATCTCTCTCCCCACTTCGACTATGAAACTCATACTTCCATATATATGTAATTGTCTATACTCTTCCCCTACGAGCAACATAGTTTAATTTAGAACTCATTTTGTATAATTTCGTCGCTGTCTATCAATTTAGTTTTACTTATAGACCGTAACAAATAAATTGTAAATGATGATGATAAACTTCGACAAATAAATTTTGTTGAAAACCATAACAGTTCTTCTCGTATCACTGTTTTGGTAGCCCCGTATTAATCAATCGCAATAAATTAATTTCGATGGTATCTTACTTTAAACCCTAATTATTGTTTTATGAGATTTTTTACTTATCTTTCCGCGATTACAAACATTACAAACGAATTCGTTCTGAAAGTAAATCACCTGCTTAACATCCAGATCACCGACTAGATTTTCGTTACATATTTTCATGAAATATTTATTATTTATGTGTCCTAACCGTCTGTGCCAAATTTCAAATCATTTTTCACTCTTTCTATGTTATAAGATTCATGTTTACAGCGTTTATCTACGTACGGTTCTGCTAAGAATTTAATGCTATATTCATGATACTCACCGGTTATCACTGTATCCCTGTTTCTGTCGTAAATAACGATTATGTTGTTGCCTTGTATTAGTGTGTAGCCTTTCGATGTCAGGGCTGTCGTGGATAATAAATTTTCCCTTAACTTAGGTGCAAAAATTGTAACATTCTTGTTTTCATTCCTTACTTTGCCGATCTGTACCTTGATACTAATAAACTATTTTAGCTATTTTAACTATTTCTCAGAATAGCCAGAAGTTAGATAAGTTTTGGACATTACCACAATTATCCACATCTTTATCATTAAAAGCATATGTATATTTTGTTATTGTCAACGGTTTAAAGTACATTACTTGCTGGCCTTCCTTTTACCAAATTCCTTTGTCCTTGTATTGGTTGTTTTGCATTGACCTTGCACTTGTGTTGTTTCTGGTGTTGTGTCCAGTTTTGCCACATACATAACAATTTCTTTTGCACTGTTTTTCCACATTATAGACGGCTACTTTTGGCTCTTTGCTGTGGCCTTCCTTTCACTGAATTTCCTTCTTCGATACTTTGTAGACATCCTCCAATGATTTATCCCGTTGAGTGTTCAACATTTCCTTGATTTCTTTATATTGACCTAATTAGTAACAAGTCTGACAATAACGTATTTTTTTCTATTTGGAAATCTTCTCAAACTTTCTACACGAGGCATATGCTTAACCCTTCAATCACATTCGACTACCAGATTTGTTGGGATTAATTAAATAATTACCTTCTTATTCTACGCAACTAATATACTAATTATAATACTTTCTCTCTATGCACGCTGTTGGTGACTCATCAACTCTATAATTGATTGATTAATTGTCCGAAGTCTCGAGTATCGATACTACTCTTCTCACGCCAACTATGGAAACTTCTATATAAATATATATAAATATATAAAAATATATATACAACATTTTATATACATATATTTTATATTTTATATACACAAGTCTCTATACTTATTAAACCTACATTTTCTAACATTCGTACTAAATAACATTGCATACTGTTTTGTAAATAACATTTACAAGTACCTTTCTTCAATTTCTACGAAGCATGAACTTCCAACTTCTACAATTTTCCGTGAATGTAATCACGCATAAAGAATCGGTTAAAAATGAAAGCTTAAATAATCGTAGTCTAAAATCTGAGTTACAAATAAAAATAATTTGGTAAACTTCGAAGGATTCGTTTCTATTTTCTGAACACCGCGAAAAGGAAAACGTTTCGTTATTTTGTGTACGTATCACAGGGGCTGACCAAGGATTGAATAAACATCCCGTAGTTCCTCGGTAAGATACACGATGATTTTACCCCCGTTCGGAGACACTCCTCAGAAATCGTGACACAAATTATTACGGTTTGGTTATATTTACAAAGTACAGTATACGCGGTTGGTTATTCGCGATCGATGACAGAAGGAGAGCCGGGCGAAAAAGCGTACATACATCAACGACTCTGTTTCCGGTCTGTCATTAAATGGCAATCGGTAAGAATGTGTCTACCACGGTTTCGTGCAACGTTGAGGCGGTGATCCCCGATGTTCTGGCTGTGGGAGCCTCTCCACCTGCCTTTACCATTGAATCGTTCAGGTAATAACGACTTATCTTTGAACCCAGCGTTACCACATTATTAAAGAACTTGCACCGGGGAATCGAGTAAATATCTAATACAATAATAGGTTAACTGCCTTCTGTCACACCTCTCATTTTCACGATCACCTGGCAAACGCGTTACATAGAGCGCTTATTTCTTAATAAACGATTCCGTCGTTGCTTTTTCCAACCAGTCAACAACGATTCTCGCCACCAAGTGAGAAAGATACAGAGGGTAGAACGAATATTTGCACACTCAATTTCCGTGCAATGACGAACGACGTATTGCGAATCAATTTCTATTGCATACCGTTACGAGAACGACGAAACGTTGAAGTAAAAATAATTCGTAGCGCAGCGATGATCAGTTGTTGATCGAAAATAAATATTGTTATTGGTAATTATTTCTAGTATTTCCAGTCGATCGTTCAGCGTTGTACTGAAAGTTATCTTTGTTTCGGTAAAACGTTATATTCATTTGCCTTTTATCTTTTATTATTTTCAGTAATATCCGTAATTAAATTTCTTATTTACATAACGCAATAACAACGTCGTACAATCGATAGATATTGTGCGCCCAATATAAGAAAAATATACGTAAACATAAATGGCCACAATGCTCGACGAATTGTTTAAAATTGAAATCATATAAAGATCTTTCGAGTATACTTTCGTTAATTTACGAATAACAATATTTAAATCGTAAATACTTTCTACTGAAAACTTCAGTAGTAAGATTTACTTTAAAGTAATATTTCAGTAATGATCTCAAGTATAGAGTAGTATTTCAAAGTAATCGGAGAAAAATATCGCATTATTCGTCGATGAATCAAAACACACTTGAAAGAACTCGATACAATTTTTATTTAAAAAATACAAACTTCTGCGGTTATTTCACTCCGAAATCGATCTATTAAGAGAAATAATTGTTCGAACCAATCTCATCCTTCTGCGTGAAAAATTTCTTTTTCCACCCCTAATCCACGGATCGAAAGGCACTGCCGTAAGAAACGCAGATACATAAATGGTCGATAGGGTTAAAAAGTTGATAATCAATGGCCACACGACGACCCCGATAACCGTCTGAATTTTGTTCGGTATCGTTATGCGTCCAGCGTTTCACGAAGCGCCCTGTGCAAGGGAGGGATGCAATATTCCTTGATCCGCAGGAGTCTCGAATAAAGACATCAATTACGAATTAATGGCCAGAAAGGGTGGACGGTGCACATTCTTCTCAGTTGCTTCATAAATCCAAGTTCAGGATTCGGCACGGTTCACGATCCGTGGTCAGGCTTTCGGTGTTAATAACATCTCTATCAGCGAGGACCGGTGGAAGTCGCTGTTCAGTGCGAGGTTCCTGGCAAAGCGGTACCTTTGCATCATTTAATATTTAAAAACAAGCCATAAATATGTCGCCTCCGCGTGCTGGTCGTTTAAAACTCGACCGTTGGATTATGGGTGCGAGCGCGTCGTCGCCGGCACCGCTCCAAAAGCAAGACGAATGCTATGTTGAAACGGCCGAGGTGTTAATGACACCGCTTTGTCGTTGCGGTACCGAAGAACGCGAGTGCCGCTCTTACCACCCTATTGCGGAATAATATTCTAATGGAATGTCTCACTTCGAGAATCGAGTATCCATCGAGACGATTCCCCGGTACTCTTATTTATCGTTAAACAACGCAATGGTTAATTGAACGTTTAGGATCCTATTTGGCGTACATCCGTGTCCCAAGACACGTGGTACATATTGCAAAGCCGATTATTTAAACTTACGATTACTCGTGTAATCAAAATAAGCTTGTTGTCCAATCGTACGATTACTCGTGTAATCCGAATAAGTCTGCTATCCAAACTTACGATTACTTGTGTAATCAAAATAAGCTTGTTATCTAAACTTATGAGTACTCGTGTAATTCAAACAAGCTTGTCCAAACTTACGATTACTTGTGTAATCAAAATAAGTCTGCTATTCAAACTTATGAGTACTCGTGTAATCCAAATAAGTCTGCTATCCAAACTTATGAGTACTCGTCTAATCTAAATAATCCTGTTATCCAAACTTATGAGTATTCGTGTAATCCAAATAAGCCTATTATCCATACTTACGAGTACTCGCCTAATCCAAATAATCCTGTTATCCAAATTTACAATTACTAGTGTAATTTAGTTGCCAAAAGAGGAAAGAATGAATATCTGGAAACGAACGTTCTTCTATACGAACACTAGTGCCTCTGTATTAATTCTGATACACGAGGCCTTGGTGTACCAAAAATCATCAAAGTTTGGTAATAATGTCTCGAAGTCTATAGGGTTATCTTATGTACACCAATGTGAGTAGTTTTTCTCTTTTCGAAAAATGGTAGAATAATTTATTCACGATCGTTGATATATTTTCCCCAATTTTTTACGATGGTTTCTCACATGGTTTTCCATATCTGTTCATTTTTCGACCTCTTTCATGGAAGACTTTCAACGATACCGTGAAATAAACCAACGACATTGTCTTGAAAAGAACGTGCGACGAAAATTGAAGAAAACAATGTCAGTAAATTCACGAGGGTAACCGAGTACCGGGCAACACCGATGTCAAACGAATCTAAATGTCTGCCTGTATTAAATCATCGAGTAGACAAATATAAAGGTTTCTTTCATACGCGAATACTAGGGTTAAAACTCTCGAGCGTCGAACGAAGAAGACATCAATTTGTTGCTTTTCGTGGCAAGGAGAAGAGGGTGGGGAGGTGGGGTGAAAGGATGGGGATCTCTTCCATGCACCCCACTGCAAATGGTGGAATTATTTAGTGTTGGAAAACCGTGTATGGACTGTACCCACCGTGAAACCGCCCCGCCTAAACAGTGCGTTAACCGATGATTTACGAGGCGCTAGTTCCTAGCCCTGTTCCGACAACCCTTACCAAACTTACAACCCGCCGAAAACCCTTTCTCGATCCGCTCCATATAGTTATACACCCATTGTCGATTGCCCCTCGTATCATTCCACACATGCCCAGTACTTATTAAAAGTTGACCTCGCCTGCCGAGGATACATCAGAAAATTTCGTAGTTCGTGTACGTACAGGTCTTTCGTTTACCAGTTGTTAGGGGAAAGTAACCGTCGCCTTGATCAACGGTTATCAAACAGTATCGATTCGTTCCTTTTCGATTGTAAACATGTCCAATACTGCTGTAAGTTGCAAGTACCTATATCGAGCTACGGCAAAAAGAAATAAGAAACGATGTTATCGTTTTACAACTTTTTCGTGTAGAAATATTAGAATATCGATTTTTGTTTTGTGTATCGATAATGTGTCTGTGACTTTTTGGAAAATAGACAGTTACTACTAAATATTCGTGTCTAATTCTGTGTCTAATTCAGAATCCTTGAATATTTAAACAAATTGTCAATTCTTTTCGCTTCGATTCAAACGAACGAATTTAATACCGAAAGAGTAATTCCTTCTATTATCCGAACACCTCCACCGTATAAATACAATTTTTCATCAAACCACCAAGACATTCGGAGCGAAACGCGTAATCCCTTGATTATTAAATTCCCATTAATTAAAAGAGCGATGTTTCTTCCTTTTTTACAATAGCTAAGTATGTTCAAGTTGCGGTGGAACCGGTTGGAAGTTTAATCTCTCGGGTCTTCGTGTTTTATTTTAATTTTAATACTCCCGAGTGGACGGTCTGTTTATTTTGCAAGGAAAGCACTTCGAGGTCCCGATTTCGATTCGCATTGGCCGGGAACGTTACCGAACGCGCCACAGGAAGAAAGAGTTCTCGTGCAGGTGTGACGCGGACTCGCATGAGCCCATAAAAGGTCCTTATATGTAAATGTGTGTACGAAAATACATCATTATGACTTATGAGAGGCATTATCGCCCGAAAGAGAGCTTTACGAAGCACGAAGTACGAAGAACGAGAAATAGGAGGAGAGGGTGATTATATGCAGCGTGGAATTGCATATAAGGTGCAACCATAGGGGCGTATGTATGCAAGTATCTATGGGTGCCATAATATATAACGTCCGCCTCGCAGCATCAAGATGTTGCCCAATGACAATGTATTATTACCCACCGCCCATCTTTTTTATTGTCGTGCCGGGCCACATCCCTCTCTCGTTCCTTCCCTTTTCCTTTCCTTTCCGTTCCACCCTTTCTTTCCTCTCCTCTCCCCTCTGCACCGATTCTGTTATGATTCGACTTAACCAGTCGCATTTCATTTTATCTACCTCGAGATCATTGGCTGACGAGCATTAACCGAACGAACGCGATAGAAAGAATTATTGTCGTCGAGCGATCGCTCGAAATCACTGAATTTTATTTTCATCGTACAAGAAACAATTCTAGGTATAGTTTCACGTTTAATCTCACCGCCATTTTTTCTCTTTCTTGCCTCTGTTACCATTACGTATTGCCAATGTTTTCGAGTGAAATATATCAAATTGTTGAATAAATTCCCGCAGTTTCCCACCAATGTGAAATTTTCATTTTTGTAAAAGTACCTAATCCGTTATTATATTCTTTTTCTCTGTTTTCTAAAAATATTTCACCTATTACGTATTCTCCGCCATTACTTACGACCTCTTCTAAACTCTTTGGCAATTTTTCAAATCGAATAAATTCGAGTAGGAGATTCGAGTAGAGTGGTAGATTCAATGTAGAATTTCTATTTTTTCAAAAATATTTAATCCGTTATATACGTACAGTACGTACAAGAAATTGTTATTGGAAGAAATTTATTATAAAACGATGGCCGAACAAACTTATCGAGCAACCTAATTGTAGATAGCGGAAATGCTACCGTTGTACCGAATTTTGTTCACTTAAATTTACATCCGTTGACGTACCTAATAATCATAATTTATACCCACGTTACTTTCAAGGTACTGTAAAGACTTTCAAGGCACGTGTATCCCAACACGAAAGAAACGACGAAACACGGCAAAATGTACAACGACTATACCGAACCGTGTCACGGAAGTTCATTTCTCGACTCACCGCGTTATTTTGCAATTATAATACTTGCAAAGTTTCAATTAACAGTGAGGAATACGTCGTAATACTTTTCAACGCATCGAGTGAGTTACACCAGATCGTTCGATAAGTTTTGTCGTTTCCTCCATTGTAAAAAAATACTATGACATTTCAAGTTTGAATTTTTAATAAAAAATTGTAATAAATATGCCGACAAAGTTTGTCGTTTACGTTTTGGAGCACCCTGTACATTGGAAAAAAGCTTCCACTAGGGATAGCTTTATTTTGATATATTCTTCTTAATTTTAAACTATAAAATTAACTCAATTTTAAAATATTCATAGTTAAAGAGTATTTTTGCAACACACGAGGGATATACCACAGCAACAGCTGTCCAGTGTCTTAACACAGTGTTTAAATTCGTCCAAGACGGACCAAGGGTGTATGTGTTTCACAAAGATACGAATGCATTTGTAGTAGAAGGTTACGGTATGTGTATTCGCGCAACGCAAACTTACGCAATAATAGAAGAGATAGTAATCTAGATATCGGGGGAAAAGAAAGGAAAGAAGTAGGCAGGGGTAAGAAATAAAAGTGGCGTCGTGAAAAGAGCAGCGTTGTATCATTGGAAACCAGGGTCTGATGCTCCTGTCGGTTATTGTTACTATTATGTTGCCATTACATTATGCTTCGCATTATACCTGCAATTTTCAACCCTTATCTAAAGATCCGATCGCCTTAACTTGGAATTCGAGTCCTGTGAGAGGCAAGGAACTTCCTCGCTCGCTAAATAATGACCACTTGCTTGCAATTTTATACGCGGGGAACAATCTCGAGCAAACGTTACTCGACGAGAGATTGATAAATTCTATCGGAAAATTGCGATAAAACCTAGCAATAATAACAAATTACAGTAATTATACCGGTAGTGAAAAAGACAACGAAGTATATACGAGCCAGTGGAGAAAGTATCTACTAGGTTGCATGTAACCTAATAATATACTATGAACAGTATAGTACTAGGTTGCTCGATAAGTTTTGTCGTACGATAAAACTTATTAAACAGTACTACATCGAACAGTACTGTTCGATAAGTTTTATCGATTAAGATAAAAGAACGACGAAACTTATTGAACAATATACAGTTGATTTAAATAGTCAAAAAATTTGATTTGTCTTTATTTTTGTAACGGATTGAAAATATACTTGGATTATATAAAAAGAAAGAAAACAAAAAATATTTTTTTTGTTTTGGATTGATGGATTACGAATTATATTTCAATTTCTTCCAAAGTCAGTTTTCTCGTAACACCATGATAGCGATTTCTATGATACATTACTATAAAAATATCGCCTTAGAACCGTGTGTTTCTTGCACATTGCTCTATTTGTATGAGCAATTAAATGTTTATTATTTGAAATCACTTTTCTAAATATATAAGTAATTAAATGTTTACTATTTGAAAACACTACTCTAAATATACAAACAATTATAATACAAGCAATGAATATATAAGCAATTAAATGTTTACTACTTGAAAGCACTACTCTGAATATACAAGCAATTACTATTTGAAAGCAGAACGTTCGAACATCTTTAATAAAGTGAATACACGATTTATCAAAGACCTAACACTTTTTTACGTAGAATATTTATAATTTACATTTATTAGCCGCATCGTTACCTGTACGACAAAAGTGAAGTAAAAAAAAAATGGATATTACCAAACCATTCAACCCAATTCAATCGTATGATGCACACTACGTACACTAATATACATTATTCACACTTGTACTTCTATAATTAAATACACATGTATAATAATATAAATTATGTACTTTAATGTTCAAGAGACAGTCGTAAAAAATCGAATTTAATCGTAGATTTTGTAAGAAAAAGCATGCGTGTTAAAAACGGGATACTTCCAATCGTATAATCGCAATGAAACTTTTTATGATAAACATAAAAGAATGCAATTTCTATACGAATCACCGCTACGAGCTATGTTTCCATTCGACACGTTCGTACAGAAAGGACGATAAGGTATGTAAATTTCTCCTTCGATCTTTACCGAGCGAGCCAGCATAATCGTCGTAACGCGATGTAAACGTTTAAGAATTTCCTTTAGATGCATACTTAAGTCTTCAAAGCGGGAAGATAAAGCGTCGATAAAGCACACACAACGTTTTCGATTACATTCACTCTACGTGCAAACGCATCCGACCATTTGAGTGCTTGTACGAACAGCATATGCCTTTTCCTCCTTCGATACTTGCATCCTTATCTCATAGACTTTGTGCTTTATCTATGGACCACCGTACTATTGCTACCTACGGTACGCGTCAATAAAAAATATACGTGGTCCCTCGTCGTGCTCGTTTTTTCTTACAGCTGTCAAATAGTATTGTTCTCGATCCTTAATCTCTTTGGAAATGAATTGCTTTTTACGAAGTGAACTTCAATTTTAACAGGCAGTGAACCATTACGCGCGTCGATCTTATTAATAAATTAAATATTGCAGGTTTAGGGCAATTAAACGCATATTGGATATATATCATCGTAAACGATATACAGATACGTGTAAATTAACATTTCAAAGAAAAGTTCACAGAAAAAGTATTGAAAGAAAAATAATAATTATATGGAAGAGTAGTTACAATATAAAAAAAATAATTAATCAGATTTCGAATCGTAAATTAAATTTCTCGGATATTAAAAATATTTTCTTCTAATTTACAACGACAAATTACAATACCAAAATAAATAAAAAAAAACACTATTATTCGTCATATCACATTACTAATCGAACTAACGAAATTATTTGGAAAATATACCTATCATTTGGAAATAATTTGTCGAGTAAGATTTCAGAATATTCACAAGTGTATTAATTTTCGAACGACCTTATCTATTATTTTATTTCAAGTATTTATCCGAAGGAAAGAGACTCTATCGTTAAATTGCAAAATGTGAGGTCCTTTATCCTCGGTTGCTACCAGGTTCGAGTAAGGACGCGTGAAACTTTTTTCCGTTGGCACTCTGGACGTTATCCCACTCACACGACACCCTTTGGTTCCTCTCCCTGAAAATGATGTTTGCTCGAAAGGCGGGCCAGGTCGAGACTACGAGCAGAAACAAACGTTAAATGCGGTCAAAGAGCTGGAAGTAATCGCGACTGAATCTCGCAGGATCCGAACTGCCTCGTAAAGCAAACTACCACAATGTGAGCAATGTGCCGGATAATGCGATGTCGCTACCTCCTCGACGTCGTAAAACGTACGTACGTATCTTTTTCGATGTAGTTTCGCGAAGTAGCGGTCCTAGAAGTCCCTATTGCCGATCGAAAGAGCAGCGAACGCGTTACTTCGTCACCCATTCGAGGCAAACAAATTGTCCATTGATATCGGGACAGTTTACGAGACAGCGCGACGAGTCTCTACCTACCCTTTTCTTTTTATTTTCCCTCTTTTCGCGCGTGCATTGTCGTTTCCTCTGATGTACGATCTTAGATGTTGCGCAGGTACCCGAAAAACGATGGGAAGTTGGCAAATACTATGGACATTGATTTTTCATATTGGTCACAGAGCAACATTCTTTTCGCGAGAAATAAAATTCAATTTTCCCATCGATAATATGGTTTTGACTTTAATTAGAAAAATATAAGCGATAAAGTTGAAGCGAAGAAGCAATGTGGAAAGATTTTCCATATTGATTTTTAATATTAGTCACAGAGTGACTCGTTTTCTCTGATGTTAGATGTTGTGCAGGTACGCAAAAACGATGGGAAGTTGGCAAATACTACGGACGCTGATTTTTAATATTAGTTATAGAGACATTCTTTTCGCGAGAAATAAAATTCAATTTTCCCATCGATAATATGGTTTTGATTTTAATTAGAAAAATATAAGCGATAAAATTGGAGCGAAGAAGCAATGTGGAAAGCTGTTGAAACGATTGCGAAAGAAATGGGTGGCTGTGAGTTTTTGTATCTTAAAATGTATATTGAAATGAAAGATGACTATCTATAGAGAAAAGTAAAGTATTTACAAAAGAATGAAGTTTTAGTTTATAACGGGTGCACTAGTAGTTCTCTCCACTATTTCGAATTTCCTTATAGAAGATTCTACGATGAAACTTTTCCCAGTTATGCAGTCAGGAATGTAAAAAAATGAAAAGAAAGACGTGAAATGTTTTTTGTAATTTATAAACATCGAAAATAGAAAATGGTTTGAAAATATAGTGCAATAGATAATAGTTTGAATGAATATGAAAAAGATCGATAAATTTAAGTAATATATAAATGGAATATACAATCCAATCAAATAGATCATTGGTTAAATGTAATAATCTTTTTCAATCTTAAGAAATAACAATTTTTTCTAAAAGAAACTAAAAAGAATACACGATAATCGCAAAAATAAGTTTACTAGGCTTCATTGTGTTCTTTTTGTTAACAAATGTGTTTAAACTAACTACGTTCTAATTGTTGTTTATTAGAAAATGATAAAGTTACTCGATCAGATTGAAGAACTCCGTTTATTTTATTAAAGTAACATAAAATTGATAAATGTATTACTTCATTTGTATTTATTTTCCAAATCTTGATCCAATTTGCATCCAATGCCATATATAAATGCATCGATCTATCGATAACAGAAAGGCAATAAGGCTCCTCCGCATCTCCTCGACAGTAGAAAAATTCTCAGTGAGATTGCTTTATCGATTAAACGACGACTGCATCTTAATCGCGTGCCGTTCATACAGTGGCAATAATTGTGTAACTCTCGGTTTTCTAAAAAATTACAAATTGTGTGGTTATCCGTTTTGTAAATAATTATAAATTTGGTAGTTACCGATTTTGTAAAGAATTATAAATTTCGTAATTATGAGTTTCATAAGTAATTGCAAATTTTGTAGTTATGAATTTCGTAAATAATTACAAATTGTGTGGTTATCGGTTTTGTCAAGAATTACAAATTTCGTAATTATGAGTTTTGTAAGTAATTGCAAATGTTGTAGTTATGAATTTTGTAAATAATTACAAATTGTGTATTCGTCAGGTTTGTAAATAATTACAAATTTGGTAGTAATCGGCTTTGTAAATAATTACAAATGTTTCAATACGACTCCCTCGACCTCGTAACGATAATAACGATACATTTTCATAGTATCGTAAAAAGTGTCCATCCACCGCGGTGAAACATCGAACACGCGTCTCCAATCACGAGATAGCAATCCACTTTAAGTAGTTGAAGCGTTATCGAAGTAAAATTGTGAAGTAGAGGTGTCACTCATTTTGAAACAATTCGATCAGTGTGAAACTAAAGTGCACGCTTTCTATCGGCCGTGTTTCCTCCGCGACCGTTTCTCCTACACATTAAACGAACAAGGAGAAAACAACGAGACGATAGAGCTTCCTGTGTTTTAGCGAACGAAAGCACGTCGGTCGTGAATATATAGGGGAAAGGGTGTTACCCTTTTCTCGTCCGAGACAGACAGAAAGACAACCTAGAATTAACTCGTTCCGTTTCCCCATAATGATTACACTTCGATCCAGAATACCTGCCATTTTGTGCTTAGAAATTCTATAGAGGTGGCCAGGAAACGCGGCCATGCTGGATGGTTCCTTGCTCGCACGTATATTAACCGGTAAACTACATTGAAACGGTCGAAACTCATTATCCTGACACGCGTATCCGTTCTCCGTTACGCTTTTCGTTTCCGCGCGTTACTTTTATGACACCCGTGCCGTTTTTACGCGAATAGTTTTCGCTCGCACCTAATGCTCTTTAATTTTCAACCGACGAGGAAGCTATTACCAAGACTTTTCTAATGGATCTGCGAGGCGAGCATCGAGCAGAGAATGAGAGGATACATGTGACCGAAAGTTGCATAAACATACTTCGGTAAATGGGTGCAACTCGATCGATGCTCGTGAAACCGGGGAGGGTACATTTTATGGTGTACGCTATAGACTGCGCACGAGACGGTGGCTACGAAACTCTTTTCGCCTCGGTGAAAAGAAAATTTCTACGCTCGAGACAAGCGACGAGGTACGAAACGATACAACGTACTCCGCAAGGAGAGTATACCCTTACGGTTATTGAACTTCGATGATCTATAAATAGAAAGTTTAGTTGCACAAATCGTCCACATTTTTCTACTCTAGATTGTGAAAAATTACAAGTCGAAAGAAATTCTGTGGGAAATTTTGCAAACGTGTTGTTTCGTTGACGAAAGAAATTCCATGGGAAATTTTGCAAATGTATTGCTTTATTGTCCAAAGAGATTCCATGATAAATTTTGCAAATGTATTGCTTTATTGTCCAAAGAGATTCCATGGTAAATTTTGAAAAAGTATTGTTCTATTGTCGAAAGAAATTCCATTTTTCCAAGTTTATTTAGTTAAGAAGAGTTCATTTTTTTCTTCATTGTCCCATTTCACGGCGAAAAAATCGATTCGCGATAAAATCGTTCGACGATGAAAGGTCGATACAAAAGTATAAAAAATTCTATTTACCGATGTAAAGAAATCTTTGTAAAAAATCGATCTAAAATCGGTAACCCTCGTCCGTGGTATATTAATTTCCATGTTGGTTGTACGTGCGGGTGGTCGAGGGGTCCTCCACCATTTTGTCAACGGTGTGTCCAACGCTAATGTTTTCTTGGCACGGGAAAGCCACGAGGGGGGCTCTTTCGAGCTTACTATATGAAAGGGAACGTGGTTTTTTAGACGATCGAGAAGACACGACCGCTCTCGCCTTTGTGCGTGTATACGTGCATGTCCGTAGGGTGTTAATGACGATCGATTATCCTGCATACCGGTGGCCGGCGGCACCGTCTTCCTTCTCTTCTTCCTACTTCTTTTCCTTCACCCGGCGTCTCCTCTTTCTCTCCTTCGTTTTTGTTTGCACCGCAATCGCTCGAATCTATTTATTGCGGACACCTATTAAGTCTTCGACTAAGGATTCTCATATTTCAGCCGATCCAATATTAAACGGACCGGTACGACGAGTTTCTACTGGAAGGTAGAAATTGAGAAACGAGGAGCAAACTCGTGATTTCCCATTATACAGGGTGTTTCATAACACGCGCGACTTAACCGAATGGTGAACCGGGAACGCGAAAACAACGAAAACTGTTCACAAGGGGTAAGATTACTTACGTTTTGGTATACTCGGGGTAAGATTGATCACGCTGTAAGATCATTGGGGTTAGATCATTTACAGCGTAGAATTGGAAAAATAATCAATATTTTTACGTTTCGATCTATCGTGAAGAAATTTTTTCGTGAAAAACTCGTTTCGATCACATTTGGATTATTTAAACAGCACGATTCCATTTAAACGATCGAATGGATATCGACGAAGTTTTCTGATTAATTTTTATTCTCTTGTCTTAAGATTCGATTCAATTTTGAGGAAAATCGATTCACGAACAACACTCGGTTCACTGTAGCGACACTTTCTGGTTTCTTGCTTCTTTCGATATGTTTGTTATTTGTAAAAGATGTTTTAAATAAATCTTGAAAAGAATTCAATTTCATGTAATCAAGTTGAATAAATTTTTCCTCTGTCTTCGCTGATAAAAGAAATATGAAACGAATCTTTGTTCGTTGCATACTTAAACTATACTGTTCTCGTAGGAAAGTACGTGGCATTTGTGTCTCTGTTTTTTTTTCTTTAAATGTCCTCTGATATTTTTCCAGATAAGGGTATCTTTGAGTAAATAATTCTATTACCTTGTTCGTGTTGTCACGTAACGAATGCTTCTTTCAAACTGTTAGACATTTGCGTTAGACAATTGTTAAACATTTGATCCTGTGGACAAAGTGTTTCCAAAGACGAGGATTACGCGTTCGATCGTTAAATTTTAATTACGCGTAAAAGAATTTGTTGCCGTGGTATTCGATCAAACGCTCGAGTAAGTATTTTTATGTAGGTGTCCTATTTTGATTCGAGTAGTATCGATTTAACCTAGAGCCATTCGATTAAGATTTCCTGTAGGAAATCGTAGATAGAAATCATCCATTAACGTACGAATATCGTCGTTCATTTTTTGCATCGTTTCTTTGTTACGTGATTTGATATTTCAGAAATTGTAAGTTACTTTTTCAATGTTTTACGTTGATCACCTTGTTTAGATGAAATCAGTTATCGAAACTCGTTTTGCGTTTCGTTACGATTCGTTATAAATTTCATCGATAGGAATACATTTAAAAATGCTTGATTAAACCGAAACTCTATCGCTTAATAAACTTTTTATATTTCTTCGATCTTAATAAACCGAAATCGTACAATTTAAGTACCGTATAAATCGAGGATTACGTGTATAACCAACTATCCAATATACGAACACGTATTGAGAAGAATGCGCGACCAATGAGAGAAAAACGAAGCACGTGATTAAATAAATAGGAGAGAATTTCATTTTCGACGATTCCGCGAAACGGTAGAGTGCTATGATGATGTTGCGACCACGCGTTTAACTAGTTACGATCGTTTCAATTTAAATTGTTATTCGTCGTTACTTGAAGTTGATTCGGACGTTTGATCGTTCGATTACGTTGCAAATGAACGTAGAATACGAAAAATTTGTCGAAAGTGTAGAAAATGTTTCTCCCCCGCTACGAAGAATTCGAGAAACGTACCTTCGTAGGTATTATTTGATACCTGACGTCTCTAAGAGGATTACGTATTACCCGCGAATTCGAGGAGAAGACAAAATGGTTCGTCTTCTCATGCCTAAAACTTAAGGAGATTAAAAGTTAACCATGTCCCGTTCACCATCGCCGAGAGACTCAAAGTAGATTAGCGGTAAGTTCGGTATAACATTACCCTGGCTCTCGCTGATCCTGTTACATCCTGCCTGGAATTAAAAATATTGTCATCCTGAAGGATTATACCCACGGATAATATCTCAGGCCTTGTCAAACATAAATGAAAGTTTCGTCGAATCGTGGTTCCGTCTTGACACCCCTAGGCGTATCAGACACCCGTGACCGCTCCTCGATAGAACTATGCAAAACATTTATGCAAAATACGCGATTATCCAGGTTATTTGAACTCAATCGTGATTTCTTCGATTCCGTGGTCGATTTTATACAACATTGTTCGAAACGATACTGAGTTTCTCGTTTAACTCGTCGTGAACAATCATTTTTTATAGTATGTAACGTGTCCTGTGAAGGAGACACCGCCACCTGGAGGTATTTGTAATTGTATACAACAACTGGCAGGTGTGCTCGCCTTTTTTGGAGTATGTCAACAAGGACGACCACCTAAAGGAGTATAATGCTGAATGTCAATTGTATTTATAGGGCACAGAGTATGTGTAATAATAGGTTGTTCGATAAGTCTTGTCGTTCGATAAGAAATGAAGCTACTTTAGGTTCTTCGTTTTATTTTTCTAAAAATGGTGGAACATCGAGTTCATCACTGTTTGATGAACATGTGCGAAGTTTCATGTAGATCCATTGACTCGTTCGTGTATTTACAGTTGTTCAAAGTTAAAGTGTCATAGTATTTCTTTACATTATTTTAACCCTCGTCCGTTTCTCATTTTCGTAACTTAATGTGTTTTTCGTGCGTTAAATCGACACAATGGTAAAACGCCAATGAAATGAAAAGATCAATAATTAAACTAATTATTTTATTGAAAATAAAGAATCTCATCTAAAAAATTGTAAATCAAAAAGAAATTAATGGGACGTGTTCTCATCAGTATTTCTCATAAATAAAAAAAAGCGTTATTCAATTATTCGGGATCTGTACAGTATCTTTTAAAGTTTTCGAACAATGAATTCGATATAAGGAATCTCGAAGAAGAATTTGGTCGTATCTCGATAGATAATTAACGGGTGATCTTCGCGAGTAGAAATTCGAAACGAACTACCAAAAGTCATAATTGTTTTGATTCTTAAAGGAGACGTTCATTTATTGTGTAACCACCACCTTCGATTTGACCTGCTACCTAGTTATACCTTAATTATAGCTTGAGACGACCCGACCGAATTCATTTGCCTTTTTTTTCGAACGATCCCAGCGACGGATTATCTGTGCCCATAATAACGATTCGTCATCCTTCCTTCAAACAGATGGGTTTCGAATTTAACAAGACGATTCTCGATTTTATTGTCTTACACCGTACTATAGACACAGATCCCGAAAATAACAAGGAGATCGTTTTCTCGAATATCATCCTTCCGCGAAATCCTTCGATAAAGAAAGTTTTCAACGGGCACATAAAATACGAAATAATAAATAAATTCAAATTTAGTATTACGAAGCGGTAAGAGACCTTTCGCGCTAAATCGATCACTTTTCATAATCGAAGTCGGACATTTTGAGGAAATTAAAATAAAGGGTGTTCACTACGTAAGTACGCTACTTTGTTTTGTAATAACTTTCGAATAAAATTCCTGAAATTTATTCTTGTTTTATGTATCGTTTATTTAGTTAATGACATCCGAATTTTATATTTTACTCCTCTATCATAGAATCGATCATTCTCAACGTCAAAAAACTTGAGAATACGTTATACCTATTATTTTTTTCTTCAATTATATTTTACGCGATTACTCTTCGAAACACTGTACCCGACAAAAATTCTCCTTATGCATCGATACATGTTAACAAACATCGAATATTTGTTTCGCGTTTCACGAATGTCGTTCCCCCTATCGGAGAGTTCAATGGGTGAAAATTGCAAAGAAGGATCGCTCTTTCTTGGACTCTCACAATGGAGTGCTTCGAATGTAAGTTAAGGATCGCGTAGATCGGTGTTCCACGAATTAAGATCGATCCATCGAAACGTCACAGATCTTTCAACGAAGTGGATGCAAAGTTGTCGGACCGAGGCACGAAAATTTACCAGAATCCGTATAAAGGGTTAATCCGGTAGACGCCATACGACGACAAGATTGGTTACACCTCCGATTTGGGTGTCCATTCACTTCCGGAACCCGCCTACGGTGCCACTGCCAAAACAACCTTGACGGTATTGTCTAACGCAACAAAACGCAGAAGATCGATGGATGGAACCACGTTCCTTTTCCACGAGCAAAAGA
This sequence comes from Ptiloglossa arizonensis, assembly GCF_051014685.1. Classification (NCBI taxonomy): domain Eukaryota; kingdom Metazoa; phylum Arthropoda; class Insecta; order Hymenoptera; family Colletidae; genus Ptiloglossa; species Ptiloglossa arizonensis. The sequence continues at coordinate 11,552,890 of NC_135055.1, forward strand.
TAATTTTTTCATAGTAAAAAGAAGGAAAATAACGAGGTACACTCAACCTTCTATAACACGATTAATTCGTACCGTGTTGTATCGAAACTGTGTTGAGCGAAACCTGTCGTGGAAACATTCGAACTACTAGGTTGTTCGATAATATTTAACAATTCGAACAGCTTTCGATGTATTATGCATTAAATTCATAAATTAAGGAAAATAGAATTGTGATACACCTCATCGTACCAGCTTAAACATTATACAGTAATAACACTCGTGTAATGATTAAGGCTAATAATGACCAAACTTCGGTTTATTTAATTTTGTTACGCCCAAAGGCTTCTTTTGAAAAGTAACATTTTAGGAGAGTCAGATTATATTTCGTGTTTAATTTTAAATCTTTGAGTTAAATCTTTATCATTTTCAAAATAATTAACTTCATTCGTTTTATTACTTCCATTACATTAGAAAATATGCTCGATATTTCGAATATAAACAAATAGCAGATATGTGATAGCAGATATAATTTTACGTTGTCCAAGCAATAAACAGTTTTCCGTAAGCCAACCGTCTCGCGAAAATAAGATAATGCTTACCAGTATGTCCACCCGAAGGATCTCTAGAGAATTCATCGGCATCGGGTTTCATGGCAAAACTTCCCTCGGGATAGGAGAACTTTCCCGAAGGATAGACTAGACGAGATTCAGAAGAGTCCAACCTTCAGATCCGCGCGTCTCTCAGTTTGCCATTGTGGCGAATTGTTCCGTATAAATGGCACAGACATCTGAAAAGACAGAGCTTGGCAATGATCGAGAGTGATGTACGATTTCGTTTCGTGCCACGCGTTCGTCTCCACCTCGAACCACGATCCTCGACTTTCTCGAAAACTCGAAGAAACCGTTCGAAACATATTCGAACGATGGTACTCCTCCTCCTCCGGCTTTACCGATATTCAAAATTTTCTAATCTGGATCTAGACGCAGAATCCTTTCCCAAGGGGCGCATCGATCGAGTAGTCAAACGCGATTTCGGATTTAAGGAAGTCTCCTACCCCAAACATTCGAAACAATCTTTTTCGTTTCTTTGTAATTTTATTTTGTCAAATTGCAATTTGTTTTTAAGTTTCAGAGATATCGTTCAAAATTATCGATTTCATTTCGGGGGATGTTTTCACCCCTAGTGCTGTTTCATTGCCAAAATGGACGATTTTTTTAAGTGGAGACCGTGTTACTTGACTTTTTATGGCATTGTGAACTAGGATTAAGAATAATGTAGAAACATCGATAAAAGAAATGTAGACTGTCTTGGGTATTTTTTATTTAATTGCGAGTTTAACTAAAACGATTAAAAACTTCTTCCAAGATCAATCTTTCTTTCTTCTTAGAATACATTTGGTACACATCTCCGTTACAACAGTTAATCGAAGTTGAACAAATTCATTCGTACTCCATTATGAAAGAACAGATTAAAAACATGAAACTTTATTCAATATCTAAATACATACGAACGTGGGAAATTTGTAAAAGGACATAAGTGGGGAAAGATTAACTCGAGGACTTACTGTATAAATATATGATATCTTTAAGTAACTAACGCGAGTTACACCACTAAGCCTTGGCAAGCAGTCACATTTATCGTAGTACCACGGATTATGTAATACACATGCGAAAAAAAATTAATGAAACCTTTACCGCTTGACCACTGTGCCCGAGTTAATTCGGGCAAAACGGTGACCCAATGAACAAGTGAAATCTTGTTAGAGACTAAAATAATAAAAGGTAAAGTAAAAGGAACAATGTACAATTTGGAAGAGAAAATTTTCAATACAAAATTCTTAACTGTTTTAAAAAGTAGAATAATAAAGAATAAAATAAAAGGAATATAAAGTACAATTCAGAAGAGAAAATTTTCAATACAAAATTCTTAACTGTCTTAAAAAGTAGAATAATAAAGAATAAAATAAAAGGAATATAAAGTGCAATTTAGAAGAGGAAATTTTCAATACAAAATTCTTAACTGTCTTAAAAAGTAGAATAATAAAGAATAAAATAAAAGGAATATAAAGTACAATTTAGAAGAGGAAATTTTCAATACAAAATTCTTAACTTTATTATTCTTAAAAAGTAGAATAATAAAAAATAAAATAAAAGAAACAAAATGTACGATTTAGAAGAGAAAATTTTCAATACAAAATTCTTAACTGTCTTTGAACGTTTAAAAAGCGAAAAGCGTTCTTTATACCGACAAACTGTAGGAAACTCGAGCAGGGAGATGGTTAAAAAATCGGTACGTTCTGACAAGCGGAAAGTCAGGTAGATGAAACTGTGGGAAAACCCTTTGGTAACTTATTATTGTTCGACCTTCGACATCAATGGGTTACAAAATTGAACGTAAATGCGTTTCAGGTTTACGAGGGAAAAAAAAATCGGTAATTTCCAACGAAAATCGGTGCAACAGCTGTATCGGGTAATCCATATATCTGAATTACGTTTCACGGGGGTCGCAAAAAATTCAATCGAGGAACCAGTCACCCGTTTGATTACACATAATGATCGACATTTGATTCTAGAATAACCGCGGATAGTGTTGCACGTACCAGGTAGTCGAGCAACCCCCGAGGTTTTTTTTTTTTTTTTACGAATTGCTCTATGGGAGTTTCGAACTGAAAAATAATTTCGGTAACACTCTTTTCAGGGAAATTATAAAAGTTAGCGAAACGACAGCGATAATGATAAAATACTGCAACTGCAAAATGAAATGCAAATTTTTTCCATTGTACTCGGCGTCGAAATATGGTTTCGCAATACCTTTTTGTAATAAACACGATCTGTGAATAATGAAACAAATAATGAAACAAAATCAAATCTATGAAATATACAAAATATTTGAAACGCAAGTGATATTGTACAATTTTCTAATATCCTTTATTATGTATCTATTTCGTCCAACCATAGACACTGTTTATAACTTTTTATACTTACTTTTTTACATACTCACCTTATGATACGTCACGTTGCTCTTTTAAATTAATTTTACAGATATTGTTTCCAAAAATGACCGGAATAAAATGTTTGAAACGTCAAGAATTTTCGAAACGACTTTGTCTTATAGTAATCTATTTTTCTTTAAATTTGAAACTCACAATTTGGCATTTGGAGCATTTTTCGTTAGAGAAAAACCTTAACGAAGAATGAAACTCTCTGCTGGTCGACTACGTGGCAAAATAACGTTAAAATATGTTGCAATTTAAGAAGTTCGAGGAAAGGGAGGCAGTCGAACGAAAGAAACTGGTCGACGGTTTTTAAGAACTCGCTGTATTCGGTAGCACCCTGAGATTCCGAAGAACAATGGCCGCTCTGATGATGACAAACGTCTTGTAACACGATACAGGAACATATGTCGTCGAAACCAACCCTCCGGTATTAATCGTGACACAGGGAAGCGTCTGTGTACGTATAGCCGTACAACCTTGCGGCCAATGACGAAACGAAACAACATCATCGAGTAACAAAAGAGGCCGTGACCTGAAATCCTGCAGCTCGATACAAATGTGCAGATATGCAGGGTTATAGAGTTACACAACGGGACCGAAGCCCTCGAGGGATGGAAAGTCCATGGCTTCTTACGAATCGGACTTTTACAATCTGGATACAGTTTTCAATATTTTTAACAGAACGATAGAATTTCAACGAGCGGGGAATTTTTAACCGATTGTATACGAATGTCTTATTTAGAGGACATTCGAGGAAAAATTATTATATACGAATGTCTTATTTAGAGGACATTCGAGGAAAAATTATTATATACGAATGTCTTATTTAGAGGACATTCGAGAAAAAATTATTATATACGAATGTCTTATTTAGAGGACATTCGAGAAAAAATTATTATATACGAATGTCTTATTTAGAGGACATTCGAGAAAAAATTATTATATACGAACTCATTATATACGAATGTCGTATTTAGAGGACATTCGAGAAAAAATGATTTGTCGACATTCAAACTGATTTGAATACCGAGAAAAAATTATTTGTCAACGTTCAAACTGATTCGAATATCGCTCGATTGTCAAGAATCGAAGATAAGAATATATTGCATAGTGGGATAATACCAAGAATACTTCAATTGTTCTTCTTGCAATTCTATTGTACAATAAACTACCTTTAAATTCACGCGTCCATGAACCATTTCCCTCGCGCGGAATTATTTACTCGATATTTGGAGCGCCGTTCGATACTCTCGATTAAAACGATTTTACTTAAACGACTTACTCGACTTGTTACTTACTAAAACGTTCATCGAACGGACGTAGACCAACGTGTTTAAATTCCAATGGATAATCGAATAACAAGAAATGCTTAACACGCGCGATAGCGGCAGTCAAAGAAGAGAATGTAGCTGTCTAGCGAAAGACTCTTTCGAACCGACTTGTCAGCCGTGGAGCAGCTGTGCCGGTTCGATCGTATTAAATGTGTAATTATCGAATCGTTAAGAAGCACATATTCTGACAGCGGTCGGTCGGACCCACTAATTAATAAATTACGCTTTTTAACGAGCGAGCTTGCTATACCTGTCAAAACGGAATCGATCAAAACTTTTTCACACCTCATTAATTTATCATCAATTTCGACATTGTCTGGTCTCCTTTAGCATAGCTTCGATCAACTTTCTTTGTTTCCTTATACCGATCGTGCAACGCCGTTTCCCATCTGTTCTTCGTTCGTTATGGCAGCTTTGTACGCTACAAACGCACAGGACGGTTGACATCCGATGAAAAATGTTTAACACTAAAACTACCGATAGATTTCGGTATATTAAGATGTCGAGGTATTCCTTATTGGTGTGTGAAGAAAATCGATGATCGAGGAGAAAGAGGAACTTGTGAGATTGGTTACATTGGGTTGTTCGAAAAGTGATTTCGTTTTCCAAAATGGAGAATATATAATTTAATAAAGTGTTTATACAGTCTAAAGAAATCGTGTTTGATTTTCACCGAAAGAAACGAAATGACTTTCCGAACCACCCAATATGTATAGAATCGAATGAGTCATAACGTCTTTCAATCTCCGAAATCAACGGAGTTGTTCAATCGATAAGGAAATCAATCTCCACAGTGTCATCTTCTCTTTAATTTTTCAACTGCAGCATTGTAATGGAGCAAAATAGAACGAAATTTTTTATACGAAAAATATTAAAGAAATTTCCTGCGAAAAAATTACTCCATATACGCACTACTGTGCTTTACATACGTACAAACTTTCGTTAAAATCAGCCTTACGGATCGGAGAAATTTCCTTGCAATATAAATACGTACGAGATAAATGCAAAATGTAATCCCAGAATATTTAGAATTATTATTATTACCATAATCGATAATTCTTGCTTCAGGTCTCAGCGCTTCCGACAGAACCCTTCTTCCAACATTCTAATCTCGATACCGATAAATGAATACGAGATAAATGCAAAATGTAATCCCAAAATATTTAGAATTATTATTACCATAATCGATAATCCTTGCTTCAGGTCTCAGCGCTTTCGACAGAACCCTTCTTCCAACATTCTAATCTCGATACCGATAAACGAGTATAAAAAATTCATAAACGATTCCGCGGTTACGCCGTCTCCTCGATTGATTCGTATTCCGAAAAGTCGTAAAGAGGCGAGTCTCAGTGTCGCAGATGCTCCGTACCGTTTGAAAAGGGCACTTGAATAAACAGACTCGTGGGCGCATTCGTCATCGTCATCTGGTGCACTCCGTTCGAGGAATGCTCGGAAACGAGCACAGTCCACGCTTTCTGGAAACAATGGGGACCGTGGCCGAAAAGCAAGACTCGTTCGCGCTACGTTCGGCCGTGAGGAGCAACAAATAAAAATGGACGAAAGGTTGCAAGAGTTTTCGAAGGTGACCGATCCTGGGAACGAAGATACACGCATTGCCGTGTGGAAGGCGCTTTTGAAGCCTCACCGGACCGCTGAAGAGGCAGTAACGGCTGCATTTGTCATGATTAGCCCTTTTAGTCACGGTGACCCGCCATTATGCGTGTCCTAAGACGCGCTGTAATGTTCCTACGCTCGACGGAGACGCTGATCGCCGTTATTAACGCAATCGGCAAAGATTTTCAAGCTCGACGATGTTCCCTAGGTAAGCGCTGTGTACAGAAATATCTACGCTCGTGTCCTGTTGCTTGTGCTACGTGCTTACGCGGATATTTATGCGAGATCGTAGATCTCGTAGATCTTCCGCGCGATCGACCGAGCACATTTACATTGCGTTTTGTTGCTCGCGTGGATAAACCGCGTAGAAACAGATACGTTTGATACCGGGGGTACGAAATCGTTATACCGAATCAATTATCGTCAGCAATTTATTCGTACGTGTAACATCGAAACGCGTGTACACGAGAGTTTGGTTGTCGTTTAACTCTTTGGGGATAATGACGATACACTGTCGCTCGAAACTTTACAGAACACTTGTGTTCTTTGAAATAAAATAAACTTCTTTATCGAGTTACATGCAGGACGTTTTTTTACAGAAGATCCGTGTTGTTGTTATACCTTGTACGTTTCAATAATTGCAATAATTCCGATAAAGGAGTGAGCTTTCGTGCGGAAATGAATCGAACGTACGAAATAATATTTTCTTTTTAATTTCAGATTTGAAAATCTGTACACGAAGATTTCGAATCTGTACTTGTTTCATTTCGTGAACATCGATAATGTACGTGAAGACGATGCACGTGTAGTGTACAGTTACTTTCTAAGATGCTTGTAAATACAAATAGGGACTGCTGTTACACTGTCGAGCAACACGTGTACAATGTTGCCTGAGAAGCTGTCGGAAAGTGATCCTCGCCATTTCTTAGAACTGCTTGCACCGTGTTAATGGTATTTCACACTCGTTCTCACTGGCCCTTGCTCTCGTTCGTGATATATGCGAAGGTGAGCAAGCTGAGACGATAACAGCGGTAAAATTTCACCTGTGTGGCGCAAGAAGCGGTATCTCGAGACTGCGACAACATCTCGGACAATACGGTGACCGTTTATTTACTGATCTGCAAACGTAATCTTTTCTAGAGCACACGCTCACGCGATAGATTTCCAATCGTACGAAAACATTTCGTTCAACATTTTCGATTTGCTTTCGCAGGAAAAATCATCTTCTTTTTAAATGTGCCTATTGCAATGACTGAGACACCCTTTGTAGGAATTGCCTGTTACTCGACGTAGTTACTATTGGTGAATACCACTTGGACGTAGACAAATTTTATGAATTTTTGTAGCAATCAATACTTTACTTTCTTTTCAAAATATTAATAAAGTTGCCAATTGATCCTTACACACTGAACCGTAAACCCGTTAAGTGTAATTAGTTCTCAACAATCTCTTTACGGAGGTTTCTTCGAAGAAATGAAAATTTTTCGATGTAAAATGTTGCATAATAATGGAAAGAGAAGACGTAGTCGGTATAAAAGATGGTTTGTTAAATTTTGCGTGTTTACCTAAAAGATATTTATTATATACAATTTGTAACTTATATCGTACTTATATAATATAATGTACTTTTAATAGGAAGGAGTAACGTTTTCAATAGCACTGTATCTATACATTTAATTTCTAAATTATTTTAAATACTGTAACATGCACATGATCACTAAAATAGTGAATAAATATTCCTAATTAAATTTCCCAATAATACAGCACATCGACATTGATGCAAAATTGGTAGACTTCATTGTTTAACATCAGTTTGAATTTTTCCACGTTTCGAACAAAATAATTGCATAATAATTTACTCGTAGAAAAATTACTCGTTTCGACAGTATAAGCAACAATTACTTTGAAGATTAAGTGCAAATCAATCTATGCGCCAAATGCATGGCAAATTGTACACGAACTCAGACATTACTAAAAAGATGAAAAATTTTCTTTCTAATTTTTTTTCGTTTCCATTAAAAGATCTTCGCACTCCAGTGCAATGGCTTGCAAACTTTTCGAAAGACGGCTACATTGAATGAAGAACTTTCGCGCTTAATTGCGTATTTAATCGAGGTGTAAAAATAAAAGACGTTACGAAAATATATACACACGACCGCATTAAAGCAAACATCTTGTTACGGGCACAATAGAAGGTGTGTTGTCATATTTTTCGTGCATGTAAAATATCCTGCGCGTAGGATAAGCCAAAACAACAACAGTAGGGAGAAATGTAGAATTCTGTGGCCTCCGGCTGTGGGCCAACTAACCAAACAATGCTCGAAGTTTCTACACCCTTTCGCGAATTAATGCGTTCCTATGGAAAAACTCGGACGTCGCTTTAACGCGAAGCACCCTGTGTAGTTTACACATGTGTACACTGCGGACCAAAAGTTGAGAATCACAAAGAAACTTCAGTGGCCCGAAGTTCTGATTTTTTTTTTCAATTTTACACGTTGGTGGAACATCGTGTTCGAATTATATTTCGGTCAGAAATCAATTTTCAACAATTTCCAAACAAATCCAACCTTTTCATTATTTCACCAATATATCTATACGTTATAAAAACATGTTATGTTTCTTATTATTACTAATATTGTACACTCATCGTGAATGGAAACGCTACATGTTAATTTTAAATCCAAAATTGAATATTATGAAAGATTTAAAAACATGTTGAATAATTTCATCGATCAGAGAATACGTTCGTGAAACTAAAGATATATCTGTAGACACTATGATACTATTGAGAATTTTGCTGAAAAAATAGTACACGATGTGAAAATAAATACGGAATGATTTATAAGCTTGCTTGGATGCAATAGGATTAAGAAGAAGTATTTTAATGCAATTTCCAGCGTTACATATTTTGTTCGAATATATCGTGATACGTATCATTGTGCATTCACGAATGAAATTTACATCACTGAAGACTATTTAGTAACGAATACAGTACAACGAAGTGTAAAGAACGTTAAACCACCGGCATTGAAATTTGTTGAGCAGGTTAAACATTCTATTGAGAGCGGATTCTTAAGGACGCAGTCGTTCGAAAAATTTAAAACAAATCGACGAAAAGATTCACGAAGCTGCAAGTGTTGTTTTAGGCTCGAATACAAAGCACTGTATCCAGTGTATCCACCCTAATTGAATCAAACATAAGGTTTCCTAGTGGATCCAAAATAAACCTATATCCGCCATTGGAAGTCCAACTTAAGGTTAATCCTGTGTAACCGAAACCTTCCCTTAGAAGAAAAATGATTAATCGACAGTTGTATATGCATAATAGTGTATTTCCATATATTTACATACCTGTGACGTATATTCGTAAAATAAGAACAATAAATTACGCATTATACCGAGCCAGGGATTTAAGATAGCGTCGATGCTACATACTTAACCCGTATACAAATATTAATAATTTTTCTAATGTTTTTCCACCGATAGATATAAATTTCAATCGCGTCGCATGATTCTTCATAATTTTATTTACATCTGTACAGAGTCTACAAACAGATAATAATAATAATAATAATAGTAATAATAAATATTCTTTAAACGACACAGTCGGTAAATTTATACCGATAGAGATTGTGAAGAATCCAATCGTACGAACTCAATTCATTCGATTCGTTCGGCTCGATGCCTAATTCGTGATTTATAAAATATTTTCAAACTCCGTTTCGTTTGTTTGCCGTGAAAAAAATGCCTGTTCGCCAGAAACTGGTCCTATCGGTTTGTTTTATATTTCTTATTCATCGAAACAATCGAGAAACACGACACCTTTGGTGCATTGTGAACGGTTTGTTCGCTCGCAGATTCTCAAAAGGCCAAGTCGCCCATTGTAACAGTTTTCGGCGTGGAAAAATCGATCGTACGAGAAAAAGGGAAGAAGAAACGTTGGGCCTTCATTATGAAATTACGCAACTGTAAATTGAGCAAATACAACGGTTCTGCCCCTGCTCTGGTTCAGGTCCGCATTTTTTTCCTCTTCGTCTTTTGCTACCCTCTAGTAATCTAGGTATCGAGTTACGCACAACCAAAGTAACTCCTATCTGACTAGACATCTATCAGAAGGAAAAGATTAGGAGGCCTGTTTTTTTTTTTTTCCCCTTAACAAAGAAAGGCTTTTATGACGCAAAATCGGTCGATACGAGATCATCGGTACGAACGAGGATTTACATTGAGAAAATTTGTATACCTGTAACTGCGTAATTAAATACCTTGAAACCTGTCCGCGTTGCTTCGTACTCGACAATGTACCACTTAAAAAGACGAACTGCACAAAGATATATTTTTAACAATGACAACGGCCGATGATACGAAAATGGACCGAAAATCGGTTCAAAGAGGAACAGAATGATTTTCCTGCCCGATATGATTTTAAATCATGGAATAAATGTTTCGTGTAAAGCTCTATTTCCAAATAAATTGTCCGTTGAAACGATTGAAACAATGCGCAAACTCTGCCGCCTGGAACCGGAATTACAAATATCTCTGTTATTTTTAGCGAAACAAGTCGCTTTAAAATAAAATTAATAAACAATCTAAGTGTAACATAATAATTATCACGACCAAAATGAAATAATAATCGAAATAATCGATAGAAGGTTAACATATTAAAATAAGAGCGTATAAACGTTTCGACGATATAGATATATACGTACGTGTATACAAATTTATATAATAAACAAATGGGTATAGTAAGAGACATACGGGTAGAAACGAATGATAGTAAATATTTAAAAGTCAACTCACGATAAAAGAGCTCGAAGAACGGAGAATAAAATAATTAAGCACGCACAAATCCGAATGAAGATCAAATTTGTAATTTTGTATGTAAATAAAATTTACAATCTTTACAGAGTAAGTATCTTAACAGAAAAAAATTGTGTTCTTGCTTATCAGACATAGATATACAAATATATAAATCGTTCTTAACGATAGAAAAGGCGAAAATTGGTATTTAAACATCGAAGGTATTTACCACAATATGAAAAACATTGCGAGTCTTTAATGAATTTACACGAAACTCGATACTCGTCTTGTATAACTGATTATTGTTCTTTTGTCCGTTAATACAACCACGCGTCTGGATAGGTTCTTGAATGGCGCTCGTATAACTAAGAATAACCTAAGTAGTGCATTTACACTTGAAATTCGTATCGTATCGCACCATTGAAGTCAGATTACCTATCCTGAGCCAGGATTACATGGGCCCTGCCCTCGAAGATGAAAAACGTTGTTGGAGCACCATCTATGCAATTCTGAAAAACCTCAATATCACCGTCACTCGTAAATAACTGTACAATGCTGTGTTTAAAACTGGATTTTTAAATCGAACACTCGATATACCGGGTGGCCGGTAGTAGTTGAAACAGTTCTGAAAATAACTGTTTCAATCTGTTACAGACACACATATCGGTTCTGAAAAAAATTTACATCGATTCCACATTCCTCTTTTAATTTCTTACGCAATTATATTCACAAATTATTATACTGTTGAGACTCGAAATCACGATCAAAAACGTTACAATAACAAACTTGTAAAATTATAAATAAATAAAATTACCATCTCTGCGTCTCACATTTTGTTTCTACAGTTCATCCTATACATCTTCGAATTAACTTCATTCTAAATTATTGGGATAGAAATTTATTTCGACTATTATAAAAAATGATTTCAGTTCTAATTAAATACACACGGTTACAAAACTGCAACATTTATTTTCGTTCGTATAAATCTTATTAGATTTTCATCAATTTTAATTTTTTCCCTAGTCAATATCTATATACTTGTAACGAGACGAATAATTTTTTTTCAATTTTATTCCCAACTAAAACTATGCACTTAAAAATCAATGAAAGAATTATTACTTCGAGAACAGAGCGTTAGGTTAATGGAGACATCTGCGTATCGTACAATAATCTGAAAAACATTCGTATTAAAAAAAATGGTAACGACAAAACTCTCGATAAAACCGAATATGGGATTGGTGAGGTTTCGTATGACAGCATTTCTTTGGCTATTGTGCTCGTAACTTAGGAATGACATGCGAACGCGTCCCCCAGGATTCGTCATTGGATCCTGACCGACTAATTTACGAAGCGGTAGTGTAGGATAGCCTTATTGTTGGATACAATTGTCCTTCTTATTGTGCCGGTACTGTGACGCAACAATTCAGCCGCGTTTCATTGTTTGCTTGTTTGTGGCTTGTTCGAAGATCCCAGATTCAAGCGTTCCCGCAATCTGTGAATAACGCGCCCAAAAGAATCTATCGAGGTGTGTTCGTTTGACTCGTAACATTTCGAACGTGAAAAATGTACAAAAAAAGGAAAAAGGTAACGCAACATCTGGATTTTAAAGTTGCAAACCTTTTGATTATTTTAGACATTTTTTAAAATTCAATAAACTTAATCACCACCGCTCTAACGAAACTTTTCAATGTACGTTTGACTCGAAAGAAATGAATTTTGTTTCACGCAAGTATTATTTCAGTTGATAATATTGCAAAGTGTCGTAAATCACCAGTCATGAAACTTGAAAGTTTTTCAATTTTTAAGTACATTATATACTATATCTCGGAACACTATACACCGAGAAAAGACCAGTTTCGTTGATAGTGAAGTCAGGTATGTAGTAGATACTATAATTACAAAATCATTATACGAGGAACAAGGAATAAATCTTTATCCAGATCGTTATCCAAATTGGATCGATATTACAACGAGCATTCTTTATTGTAAATTTAATTTTTTTATTCAAATACATAGCTTCATCGCATAGGTACATGTAGTAAGTAACGAATAAACACTCGTACGCGATGCAGAAATAAAAATTTGTCTAGATGAAATTATTCGTTATCGAGATAGAAATGTACCCAACGTTGGTACGCGGAATCTATATACACATGTCACACTATTGTGTAACAATTTTTAGGGTGCTGCGCGGAACGATTGATGAGACACACATCGGTGAGCTAAGCGTTGGAATTTTATCTTCCATATTCGAAACCGACGGTCGATTAACCCGGTAAATAAATATAAATACAATTACCAAAAGGAAGCAACGTAAAGAACACGTATATATAAACAAATGAAATATATCCGTAACGTTGCGCAAGTTACGGAATTTCGATTCAATTTTGTCGATCGTGGTGCACTTGTAAATTGATTTAAATTAAATCTCTAACGTTTGTAAAATGGAGCGCTTTTAACGAATCATTTATTACCGTTTACCGAGATTGAAACGAAAATGAAAGTAAAGAAGTTAGTCGAGGTGAGAAAAGATGCGCCCGGTTTGCGGATTGTGAGAAACCAAAAAGAAAAAAGAAAAGAAAAGAAAGAAAGAAAAAGGACAAAAATGATGATATCGTTTTAATGCACTTGAAAATTAATTAATTCGACGAAATGATCCACCGTGTTGTCGATGTCGGTATTGTAAGAACGTGAAAGCAATAAAAAGTTGCTCGATCTTTGAATAGAATGCAGCGTCAACGTTGCGGAGCGTTCTAGCACGAGGTTGTTATGAATGCCTCGTTAATCACACGGTGGGTACCCGATTCTCTGCGCGTCAAAGATGAAAGAGGGTAGAAATAAAGGCAGAAAGAGATCGTAGCACGCTCACGGCAGCTAAAAGACGAGTTTCCATGTGACGGACAGTAATAGAGACGTAACCGTAAGCGGGCCCAGCTTATGGTAATAATGTTAGAAGCCGTGTTGTAAACCGCACGACACGTTGTGGGTGTAACAGAAAAGATCCGTGTATAGATCTATCAATATAGAATGAAACACACCGGGCGAAGATAGCCGAAATGTTTGCCCGTTAAAAATCACGAAAGACCAACCGACATTTTCTTCGTCTCTTGCACTTTCTTCGATTCGCTACTTTTCATTGGGTCGTATGGATACTCGATAACCTGTTCGATCGAGCAGTTGGGTGGAAAAATTATACGAATGCATTTTTTCCAAAAAATTAAATAAAGAGTGTTTCGAAACATCTGAGCATAATTTCATAGACTAATTCGGTGCATCGAAGGGAGAAAAATGTTTATTTAAACGTCCGATATGACTTTTTCCGAATTTCCCTATTATAGGGGATAACGAATATGTCCTTATTATTTGTGGTGTTAAGAATTAGATAACGTTAGCAGTTTTTTAGGTACTTCGGTGTTCCAAATTACCAACAATATTCTAAATATGCTGCATTTTCTTTATTTAACCATTTGTTCGATTATCTTCGCAGAAATTGTTCAAAGTGACTTTTTAAACTTCTTGTCATAGACCTCCTCGTTCATTCAAAAGTACTAGGTATTGTTTAAATTCGCTGGTTACTCTCTTGAATACACACTCTCTTGAATCCTTTATTGTTATCTACCGGTCTGTTATATACCAAAAACCTTTAGGTGCAAATTGTCACAGAACTATAATTGTTCAACAAGTTTTGTCGTTCGATAAAACTTATTGAGCAACCTAGTACTCTACCGTTCAATAAGTCTTATTCAATAAGTCTATTATATTTTAATGTTTTACAACTGTTGTAGTTGACAATGGCAATAATAATACCAACGCTTTTAAATCTTTGCTAAATATTATAGAAAACAATTCACAGAGAACTAATGAATGTAAAATAATTCTGATGTAATGCCTTGGTAAAGAACCTTGTCGATTCTATTGTATGTGATGTATGTAAATAGTATATTTAGCAACCCATTTCATTAACATATATGCATACATATCTACATGTAGACAAGAAAAAAGTTGGTCGTAACATATTTCGAGTTACGAACTTTTATTTTACTCCGATATATTTTCACCAAAAAAAAAACAAAATGACACAATAAGTTTCGTCGTTGGATAAAACTTGTCGAACAACTTAGTACATCGTCAAGGCAGAAACCATTGAAAGAAGACACGTTTGCGAAGAACAATGAATAACACACCGTGCAATTTCGAGAGAACGTTATCGTTATCGACGAAAGTAACATTAAACATCGTTCCCGTTGACAGAAAGTTTACGGCTCGTGATCCTCGACGATCCGTTGATCCGTGTGCTTCGTGTTTGACTTACCTATGACGCGCAAACGCACGAAACATTCGGTAGTAAAACGTGTTAATAACGCAAACAAATAGTAGTGTACCATACGTAGCGATCTGTGCTAGTTTAATGCGTGTGCGTGTTGTCAAACTTCTCCCGAACGTCACACGCACGTAAGAATAGACGTATTTGCGGATGAAATTTGCATGTAAATGTAAAGGTGAAATGTTCCTTTCGCTGTTCGACGCGTACAATGCATTGAACTGGTGGATACACGGCCGTGTGTATGTAGATGGATACGTCTGGAAAAGCAGGGGTCAGCTTTAGTCTCGTTCGATTAGCATGAAGGAGCAAACAGAAAGCGCCAAATGATTTTTGTTCCGCACACGCAGTACTTACATAGGGTAGCACAATACGAGCGATTGAGCGTAAAGGATGAGAGGTGGATCAGTGTCTGTCCTTGGTGGCAGGAAAGCTTCTCTGGTCGGTTTCTGTGTGGTAAACACGTTGTGTTAGCACATGTAATGATGGCCCATCGTGCCATTGATTTGTGGCTCCATTAGGTCGGGGCTCGTCGGTTTCACACCTGGCAGCTCTCCTCTTACGTCGATGCGCATCCAGCTATCGTTCGATAAATCCAAATTATTTCTCCTTCAAAAATTTCCTTCCTTCGAACCATTCGCACTCTCCCGACGTTCCCATGCGTTTGCTTTCGCGTTCACGCGTTACAAATTAATTTCCAACAACCTCGATACCTAACCGAATCACCTCCTTTTTATTTTCGATCTCGATAGAATGTTTCGAAAGCACCTCGAAACCAGGTGTATTCTTAGTTTGAAGGTTTCTTCGGTAAATGATATTAATCTACACGAAAAATTAGTTTACGAGGGCAAGAAGATTCTGGAGGTTGAAATATCGCAAGAGACAACTTACCAATGTATAAAATGAAAAGTGGAGATCATCGTGTGGTAATGAATTGATAATCGAAATAAATGTCAAAACTTTATAATGTGGACATTCTAAAAGGAAGTTGAACAGCATGATACGTCATTTCAATTTCTTGTCCATCGAATGTAAATATTTTTTGGGGTAAAACTAATTTCTTCTGACAACATTTTTCCACTTTGCTCGTCTAAGAGTTTATGCGTAAATATATTACACGTTGTAATCCAACAAATTACAATATTTACGTTCATCGACCTTCAAGCCATCGTACTGTCATACTGTCATACACACTCGTTCGCTTCGCACCTTCATATTCTCTAAACATAGAAAATCAATCCCACAAACAGCGAGGATCGTTTCAAGGTATGAAGAATGAAAGACTAAAAATACATTGAAAAGCGTGAGTAATAATTTAATTCGGAAAGTATGACCGGGTATACAACACCATAGATAGAGTTTTGAATTTCTGTATCAATAAAGCGAATCTTAAAGATTAATTTTAATTTCATTTGCAAATATACAAACCATAATATAGTTAAATGCATTCGTATCGGAAGAATATTCAAAGTCGATTTTATCTAAAGTCTTCTTGCAAAAAAATTGTTCTCTACATTTTCGACTTATTTTTTCACGTAGAATCGCTCTTTTCCTTGTTGTACAATAATTATTAGGACACCCTATGTATCATAGATACATCGAGAAGAAATATTATTAATATACTCTCGATAGTATCCATCTATCTAATTTTCCTCTACATTTTCGACTTACTTTTTGATGTAGAATCGCTCTTTTCCTTGTTGTAAAATAATTATTAGGACACCCTATGTATCATACATACATCGAGAAGAAATATTATTAATATACTCTCGATAGTAGCCATCCATCTAATTTTCCTCTACATTTTCGACTTACCTTTTCGCGTAGAATCGCTCTTTTCCCGGTTGTACTACAATTACTAGGACACTCTGTGCATCATACGTACATCCAGGAAGAATATTGTTAATATACTCTCTCTGGTAGCCATCTACGCGGACCACCGGTTCTCGATATTATTACTTGGATAATATCGGTCGTGTGCGGGGTACCTTTGCTCCGATCAACCAGGAAGGAGACGCCGCGGCGGAGCGCAAATAAACATATCAAGGGTTCCGCTAAACGTCGAGGGTGAGACGCGTCTCTTTTTTTTTCTCTTTTTTCCGGTTCCCGTGTCTTCACAGACTCCTCGTAATCCCGAAACGGCTCCTACCTGCGCGTATAGCTCCGGCGGCAGCTGTTCTCTAATTGAATTATCTAGTTTCCAATTCGACGCGGAGATTTTGGCCGAAAGGCCCGACGAAAAGTCATGATGACTAAATATTGAAAAACATGCCAGAGTATTGTCGGCGTTGGCCCCCGGCTTCTTTTTTCACGGGGGCGGAGCTGTCAATTTGTGAGGGCTTTTGTTTGTGGCGGTGGACCTTTATACCGGATCCAGATGCTTCTAGCAAAAGTAGCAACGTCGACGATGGCGGCGATGGTGCTGGAGTTGCCATTCGGTGCTTTTCAGGTACGAAAATGCGGCGTGGAGAACAGGATGAAGAATAGGGTGGCCCTTCGAATTGAATTATTATTTATTCCGTGGCTAGGGAAGTTTCGATACACGGTAAGTGTGTTTCTACCCAGCACCGTTTTTCCTGGAAACGTTCCAAACAAACGTATCCAGAGGATATATTAATTTTGATACCAGACGAAGGTATCGATCCACGATCGACATTATCGAAGAAATAATGTCGCGAAACGGTGGTTCACGCAACGGTTCGTTATTATCGAAACAATATTTCTCGTTATATGTAAAGTGAAGGTTATAAAGTTATAAAGTAAATCCATTTATCATTATGTATCCAATTACTAATACACTGAGCTGTTTTAGTTAGAATATTGAATACGCCTTATGAAATTTTAGGAAAAGAAATCTAAGATACGGTTAATTGTGTAATTGATTGAGATACAAAACTATCCAATTACTATTACTCCGAGCTGTTTTAGTTAAAATATTGAATACGTCGTATGAAATTGGCAGCATATATTATTTATCATGAAAACGATAAAATAAAATAAAAAACAAATCAGTGTCGAATGTTTCTATAAAAATTAAACCACGAACTAAGCTTGTCACCGATTCAAAAACACTCTCAAAATCAATAAATAGCGAGGCACTTTTCAACAAAGTTCGTTATTCAAAACATTTTGGGCAATGTCGTCAATTTTCATAGTTAACCAAAATGCGAAGTATTTACTTGATTATACTAGACGGAAGAGGATCGTCGTTTCGTGTCATATTTATTATCAAAGTGAATCGAAAAAACGTAAACATACATTTTTATCAATATTATACATTCCTCGTCGTACAGAAATAATACTACCCGAAACGTTACATATAATTACTTTACTCGTAAGAGTACCTGGATACAATGGTTATCGAACAAACAAATAATCTATCTACTTCATCGTTCAATTTTATTGTCCGCTGACAAATTTCTAAAATTGAAACAAACGTCGATAAAAAATATTCCAAACAATCATGATTATTCATTTCCATTGTTACGAACGAAAATGAAAATATTTATCCAGAAAAAAAAAACATTTCGAAGAGAATGTGCGAAGCGTTGGTACCCGATTATTGCCATAATGATTAACATCGTGGATTTTAGAAATTGCCTAATCGGTGCTCTATATATTTATTCGCGATTTTAAAAATTGTATAATCGGTGCTACGACGAAAACCTCTATTCTGCAACCCCAACTATTTTTTATCCACGATCGAGAGCAGGTGCGTAATAATTGTCGCGAACATCGTGGATTCGCGACTTTCGAAATTACCTAATCGGTGCTCCATATATTTATTCGCGATTTTAGAAATTGTATAATCGGTGCTACGACGAAAACCTCTATTCTACAACCCCAACTATTTTTTATCCACGATCGAGAGCAGGTGCGTAAAAATTGAAGAGAAGCAAGTACGAAATAAGAAACAATCGAGACGCGTAACTAGGTGTCGAAGGTACCGCGTTGTTCCGTTTGTTCGTGAGCGTCGAAAGAAAACGGCGGGTGGTCGAAGACCAGGGTTGTAAATTACTGATGTTCATTGCGTCACGGTTAAACATTCCGAAGCTGCGTGGACTCGTTCCGAAAAAGGACGACTGCCGCGTGGAAGCACGCAGTTTCCTGCCGATCCCTTTCAAACGTTCCTGAACAATACCAGGCTAGATCAATAGTCATCTCGTAAACGACAAAGTCGCATTTTTTTCCCCCAAAGTCGCATGCCTCGAACCCCCGAAAGGAACATCGCGCGTTCCATTGCCACAGGATGGAAGGCAGATTTTGAGCGACGCCCGTGACGACGCGAATAATGTGATGTCGTAAAACACTAATACCCTATCATGACAGCACTTTCTGCTCACGATCCCCGTCCTAGGAAGTTCTTATTGTCGACGTAGTTCCTACTACGGGTGTCGTGTCCAATTTAACGAACCGTTGCAATTATTCGAACCGTTAGCCGAGACAAAAGTCGTCACGCTACACGGTAGACGCGATTCTTTCCGTCACGAATTCAGCGTCTCGCGAATAAATCGCTATTGTTGGCGCGGAAAGTAAGACAAGTGACGAAAAATATATTATTCGGGACGATCAAGTGATTTACTTATCGTTTACAAAACTCGTCCGATTTGTAGATAATTATACGAAAGTTTTGATTCAGTTTCAATCAGTACCAATCGTTCCAACATTTCACGTATACATACTTTTAGGGTAAATGGTTATTTAATCGGTTATGAAACGAAGATCATATTTTTCCAAAAAATATACAGATAATATCGGACGATAAATAATATATTATACGTAAATAAACGAAAGAACTAATAATTAATGTAAAATTTTTAAATCGATTATTTACGAAACTCGTAACGAAAATTTTCATTTTTCGAATTAATTCGGTTAAAATTTTGTGGAAAACCTTACGTAGTAGATTCTGTGTCGATCGTTTAAATTTGCAAACAGCGCCAATTTAAAATGTTTTTAGAACTTTTTCTATTCTTAGTTATCCTTGGTAGGGTTTCAAACGAAGGAAAGAACAAAGAACGAAAAGGAACTAAAATACTATTACTATTTCATACTTCCATCGTAACTTTCGAGGCTCTGAACCACATACATCCATACATCATCTTTCTCTCATTTAGATCCAAAGAACACACCAGCGAAATTCGTTCGTTAAAATCTAGAACACCCTGTAAGTAGTGAAACAACGTTAATCAATCGACTGATTTTCATCGGTTAATCACCATTACCAAAAATCTTGGAATTTTGGAGTACTCCAAAATCCGTCGATCGATTGTCAGCCAAATCTTCAAATATCCCAGCATCGGTCACTCTGTCACGAATACCACCGCGAAAGGGGTGAAAGTAAACGTAGACGCGGCAGAGTTCAAAAGACACTTCCGTGGATGAAATTTTTTTACGCGACTAATCCGATGAATGGATTCAGTTTTGATCGGGGGCAGAGGTGTCGGTAGGTATTGGCCGACAAGAAAGAAGGGGAGCTCGGTGCAAAGATTGTGCCCCATTAACGGTATCGGTGGAAAAAAGAGGGTGTTGCCGCGCGTTTTTACGGGTCTGGAGCATGGCAGTTCGGCCATTTATTATTTGCCGCCACGTACCGCCGTGCGAACAATACCGTCCATTGACAATTTCTGCTTCACACACGACGCCGCGCGCCGCGACGCTCCGCCCACGATCGAACTACAGAGGGAGCCGACGGGCCCTCGTTCGAGCCGAAAGTTCTGCCAGTCTCCTTTACCGACACTGATCTTTCGAGGAAAAGGTTCCTGCTCGGAACCTCTACCGAGTAAGTATTTAGCTTCGTCCATGTTCCCGACAAATGCCACATTTCCTTTCGAAACTTTCTTCTGTTAAGAAACACAAAACCCGTCTGCCCGCACACCTTCTGGCTATTATCGCCTCGTGAACGTAACACGGACAATATTTGATTCGGATAACGAGTCAAAATCGCGATTCAATAATTAAACATCTATTCGAATAAGGATTCGTCCGAATGACTCACTCGGTTGTGGATTCATTCGTATCGTATTGTAGATGGACGAAATAAGAATGTGTGAATACTGATCGTGAAATGGTTTTTTTTTTTCAAATTTTATTTCTGGAACTTATTCGTAATATAGGTAAACATAGTCTGGAAATAATTATACAGTGCCGATACTGGACTAGCAGGTGACCAATTGTGAAGTGAATCTATTCTGGTAAAGTCTAGCAAAGTTACATTAATCGAAACAAATAATTACTCGTATTACGGATAATGAATAACAATTCTGCGAATAAAATATTTGATTAAACAAAATTTTTAAAGTGGAAGAGAGGCATTTGCAAATGTCTTAACGATGCTTTCGACCTTTGGATATTGGTAATAATAATGTCAAATAATTCCAAATATTTTCGTATTACATTTGGCACTTACCTCGTACATATTGTACAGTAAATTGAAACGAGGAAAATTCACAGTTTGTTTAAATATTCAAGAATTCCGTGTCTCCGACCCAGCTATATTACGCAAATAATACTACGTAAATATTATTTAATATTAACATTCGTTAAGTATGTAAACACAACTTAACAGAGACGTAAACAATATCACGTAATACAGCTGCCACGAAGACACAGGATACTTATTTAAACAAACTGTGAACTCTCTTCGTTTGTATTTGAATAAATGAATAAATCATAAACACTATCGTATTTATATCGAAACGATAAGGATTCTACGTAGTCGTCCTCGAGGCTTGTGTCTTGGAAACGACGAGTAGGAAGATTCGTTCAAGAGCAAGGATCCGGAAGAAGAAAACCGTGTCCTCGTGTCAGCGTGTCGCCGTAACCTCGGAAATAAGCACTTGTCGTAAATCAAGAGCACGGTCCGCCACTTTCGCGGCATTCTTTCACCCGATCTCGAATTTCTTCCGGGCATTGTAATCATTTACGATTTGTTTGACGATCGAGGCATTGTCGATCCTGGTTAATGTGTTTATTACTTTACGAGGTACCGGTACCTCGCTTACAGCGCGCGCTAACGCGATTCTATACCACGTGACACTCCTTACGGAAAATTAAACGGAACGGAAACTTTCGATCGTTTTAAAGAAAATACGGCTTCGATGGTTGAACGTTAAATAGATACGTTGATGATCCTTTCGTGCAAAAGTTACTCGATCGTGAAGAGTAGAGTAACTCGTCATTTCTTCCGTGCTAATTCGCGATTATTAATCACTAACGCGATTGTGTATCACGTGACACTCCTTACGGAAAATTAAACGGAACGGAAACTTTCGATCGTTTTAAAGAAAATACGACTTCGATGGTTGAACGTTAAATAGATAACTCCTTTCGTGCAAAAGTTACTCGATCGTGAAATCAGAGATCATTTCTTTGGTGTTAATTCACAGTTGATAGTTTTGCTGTAACGTTGTGTACACTGAAGGGACTAATGGACTGTTTAAATGGAAACATTCAAATATCTCCGAACGAAAGGAACTGTAGGTACTACGAGGTCGTTTTCTTGGAGATAGCAAAGTCAATGATGTTTTTCAATTTGTACTGTGTACAGAGTGTTCCAAAATATGTGGACATTATTTCAAAGACGAATTCAGTACACTGAAGAAAAGAAGAAAGTTCACACAAACGTATGCCCGATACGACCTTGTTCTCCGGTTAGAATCATTTTTGTCTAGCAGTAATTCTTACTGTAAACTGAGCTCTTTCTGCGATGAATTACAACAATACCTGGTCCTTTTGAACGGACGAGAAGGTCTACGATATTGTCTACTTTGAACATTTTTTGCGAAGATAGTCGAACAACTGGTGTAGAAGAAAAACGGTTGTAATTACGATAACAAGGTCACATCGAACGTACGTGAATTTTTTAATAAAAATTTTTAATCAAATATATTAAACAGAAAAATGGCTCGTACGACCCTTTTTCTTACTTTAGTGCGCTGAATTCGCCTCTAAATTTATGGCCACATGTTTTAAAAGACTGTGTACGTTTTGTTGAAAAAGTCGATTCTCTCGACGTTCTACGTATGAAAATAATTGCGCGAAGTGTTCGAAAAATAAATATTCCGTGAAATATTTTTAACGAAAAAGAGAGGGAACGGGTCAGGAAATAAATATTTGGTTACATAACGGTGGAACGCTTGAGCATCTTTTTCGATAATTTTGAAATATTTTTCGAAAGTATACGATATAATGTTTTACGAAGGTATCCAATATAAATATCCAATATGAAAATCTATGTAGAACAAATTTCTCTAATTTCATTAATTTTTTTGTTCTGGAAAAAATAATCTTTTTGCAGTATTTATTACTGAAAATGTTCTGTAAAATTGTTTTATAACTTCGGTAAATATCGATACAACATTTTGTTAACTCATAGGAAATCAGAGAATGAGCAATCTGTCCCTTGGTGCCTCTCTAGTTGCACTACTGATTGTGCAACTGATAGTGATTTTGAGCCCTACTTATTTCACATAAAAGAATAAGCTTCGACCTCCAACTGAACCATGAGACACAGCGTACAATCAAAAATGATCACACGTCTTACTACGATATTATTTAACAATTTTTAACCGTCGAAAGTGTATTTAAACATCGAGAAAGCTACTGTTGGTATTAACAACGATCTTGTCCATGTTCGATGGATGCATGCCTAATTGTGTGCATAGTGCTTTATATCGAGGTACTTTCCATATCTAGAGAACAAAAACGAATCGTCCCATATACGAAAGTATCCAATACATAACACTTTTTGTTCACGATGATCGTTTCTCGATTATGCCAACAAAATTTTTTCGTCCAGCTACAGTAACACCATCTAGCGTTTCAGCCACGCGACAACTAGAAGCTTATGTAAAGCAGAAGGGGGGGTGCGTTTAGCGTGCCTAATTCCCCTCAAACGGAACGAAATAAAAATGCCTCCCTGAACGTACTATACACCCGGTGATACCGATTTGTGCCACGCGAGGGGCATATGGCTCTATTCATGCTACCCCTTCTCCTCCACGGTACGTTTATAATTATCGCGCGGTCGAAACGCTAGATGGTGTTGCTACGACTGTGCTATGGCGGCTATTAAGGGGGGCAGACTCGAGCGAAACGTTAAAATAAAAATGATTTTCGACCATTTTTTCACAACGTTGAAACTTTTCCTCACTTACCATATATATCACCTAACATTCTGAGACATACTTTCTTTCGTTCTTACAATTTATCAGCTTTTCGCGAAGTAATCAATTTTGTTCTCCACGAACCTTCCTATCGAATTTCTTCGATAGATTTCTTCGGAAATTCGAGAGAAAGACCAGAACCGCGTATCGTCAATAATTTTATACTTTTTTAAACGGGATTTAAAATGTGTTTGATTTTTTATTCTAGATCAATATACGAAAATGTTAAGTTCATGGAGAATAACGTTTATTATTTCACAAGAAGCCGAAGAAACACTTTATATCTTGAAATGTTAAAGAATATATATTTGAAAAGAGGTGAAATGTTTCATCGAGATTTTACGTTACAAAACTATTGCCAAAAATCATTTTTATTTTAATGTTTTACTCGATTGTCTCCTCTTAACGATACGACTTCTTCAATCGCCCGTTAACGCTAGTGTGAAATAAAAATTTGTATATTTTTTTGTGTATTTTATTAATCAATATTCGAAAATATTATCGAAAATATTAGCGAAGTTTTCCACTTTACTCGAAGCCACATCGATTTATGAAATTTGAAAATGTTTCACCTGTAATTAAAAATGATCCGAATAGAGTCATGTTTAGACTCATTTTCACCGAGGAAACCTCACCAATTAAAAAGTTACATACGTATCAAGGAAATCAATTTCTACTGAATTACAGCGACGAGTTTTTCAATAATTTCGTGATAGTACATATAAGTTCTCCAACATATCTTGACACTCGTTCGCAAAGTAATGTCTTCTCTGATAGAGCATACTAATGCAGAAATAAATTGTGAACCAATGACTGACGTCACATTGAGAGAAATCGAAACGTAGAAACTAAATTTTCTTCTAACATAGTAAAAGAAAAACTACAACTACGTAGACGAATAATAAAATTCTAGGTGAAAAAGTTTCACGTGATGTAAAAAGTACGATGTGGCGTTTGCGTTTACGTAAAATGTAGTAACAAGGAAAATTATTACGTGGGTGTCGCTGTATCGATAAAAATTGAATTCTTCTCAATTTAACGTTCGTTTTGTTGTTTGCTCGATTACAAAGAATTTCGTTATTTCTTGCCCCCCCGTTTCTTGCATACCGTTTTCCACCGTTCAAGGATGCCCAGAGGCACGTCAGCAAATTTAAGTTGGACACGTACAACCGCATGAACAATTCTTCGAGTACCCCGACGGCTTATTGGCGAGCACGAAGTGAGACGCCCACCTATCTGTTCGATCTTTCGAAGGTGAAAAATATTTAAATGCTGTCGTTGCTACTGTACAACCCACGCACTTACAATACGCGTTATCGTGGTTCTCTCGCGATGTTTATTGCGCGAATTGGTTAACATTCGACATTTCTCGACCACGCGTACCTTGAGAAAAATCTCTCATCGCGAATATTACGAGCCTTGTAGCTGCGAACGATAACGAAAACATGGAGGATTTCCTTCTCTTATTTTTTTTTTTTTTTTCAAATCGTGAAAGAAACAAATGTTTTCTTGCATTCCTGGGGATTATTTCACAGACACTACCCGAAAAGTGTTTTGCAAAATAAACTATTTCGTTGGGCTACATTTTTTATTTACCCGGATGGTGTAAAATAAAATATTTTCTACGAAATTTTGGAACAGAGTCGTGTTCAAAGAGCGTAGGCTTGTATCTGACCAAAGTTACTTAAATTGTACTTAGGAAACATGTTGAGAGTTCAACGTTCGTTTCTATGTTCCGATTTAAACTTTCCATGCTCGTTTATTAAAGTTTACGATACTTTCGTTAAAATCAAGAGAAGGCCTTTTGAAATCGTTACTGGTAAGTAGTTCATCGGTAACTACGTTCGTGTATAATAATTCTACGTCTTCGTGAGGATCGAATACGATAAGGGTCGAACTATTCGTTAAACAGCTAATAATTTCCTTACGAATTTGAGTATTATATTTCTAAAGTGGTGCAACTCGAAAAAAACGTGACTTTTGAATTATCAACACGAACAGGTTTGGTAAATACCCTATTAATCAGCAATAGTGCACCGACCCTCTAACGTTACGAATGAAATCATACCACCTTGCATAAAAGTGAAATTTTATCGGTTGTGTCCCTAACCGAATAGCGAACACGTTAATAAAACTCACTATTTTTTTTTTACCGATATTATTTGTTCAATAAATAATTGTCTGCCAAATCAACGTGCGTTTGCACTTAATCGTTATTAAAAAAACGATTTGAACGTTGAACTCCCAAATATTCCTCACCGTGCGACTAAAGTTTAGATACTCGAGGTCGTGTCGTGCAAGCTTCACGGAGGCGTTGAAACCAACATTCAACTGGACCGTATTATTAAGTAAAAATAAATACATCTTCCGTCACGAGTAGTATATACTTCTATTTTCTACAATAAATGATCTATAATACATATATTCGGTGCAGGATTCGACTTCAGCGAAACACGACGCCGTGAGGCATACAAGACGTACTTGAGAAGCTCTTTTTTTCAAGTGTCGCTACGGCAGCGAAGTCGACGGCATTGTCTCCATTGTTGGCGAATCGTAATCAATATTTTCACAATATGGCGCCATTGTCCTTAGCACGAGCGAGGTGCAAGGGTTCTTCGTATGTTCTGTGAAGCTTTTATCCCTCCGCGCCACCATAGATCATTATTTAAGTAGTGCTGCCAGCTAGTGAAAAATAAAATATTGTCAAATCAAGTGTCCGCTCTGATTTTACGCGCCACGAATTCTCCGCGTCGTCGATGGCCCGGTTTAGTCACTTTCGAGAGGCGTTTGCATCGATGTGTTTTTATCGAACAAATTCAATGACCGTATACGTTAAATTTCGAACGTTCTACTATTGACGGTACGCTAAAAATTTCGGTTGCAAAAGTATTTTTAACGTACAGAACTCCGTGCGTTTCGTTTTATTACACCAAGAGAGGATTAAGAAAATTCTAGAACCCAAAGATCACACTGGACTCGGATAAGATTCTATTGGGTTGTTCGAAAAGTCATCTCGTTTATCAAAATGGAGAATATATAATTCAATAAAATGTTTATACGCTCTAAAAATATCGTGTTTCATTTTCATCTAAAAGAAACGAAACGACTTTCCGAACAACCCAATACATTCTTTGTGTACAATATTGTAACTGCCATCGAGACGAGCTCAACGATTTGCAACAACACGACCTTCGAGCGACTTCTCTTTTACAAATGCCAATAATATATTCACGGTTCTGATTACTCGATCGATCGACGTTCTCGAACGACGATCGGCGAGATGAGTCCGGTTCATTTAATACAGATTCGATTCAACTTGTTGGCTCACGGTTGTTAAACACGTACAATGATGCAAAGCGATCGAAGCTAAGAAATAAATAAATTAGATATTTAATTACGATGTGGTGTATTACTAACGGTCACACGTATCGCAAACGTGAGATATTTTCTAGCCCGTTGTGCTCTGAAAAGAGTTAATCGAAACAAAAATCTTTTGTTTTTCTTTTTCCTTTTGTCTCGGAAGATCACGATTGTTCGAATCGTGCACACCGTCGAACAATCTTTTTTTACGCGTACCTTGACCCAATGGAATGTACGTAACGATCATCGACGTTCGATAATATTTGTACAGCAGTGTACGCAATCGTACGTATAAAATTTGAAACTGATTCGTTTGTTAAAATTAATACGCAAAGCAATCTTAAATTTGCACTTTCTAGACGAGAGCACAGCCTCGAGCGGATGATTCGAACACCATCTTAAAATCGCCATATTAGAAAATGCATTCACCGATTTTTAATTCGAGGTAAAAACCGAAACATTCGATTCCACATGGCAACCATTTTGTTCTACGTTGTTTCGCGAGAAGCCACGATCGGACAATAACGACATTAATATAATATACAACAAATTATCGACAAACAAATTATGCCACAGAAGTCTTCTTTCGCAATTACTTCGAACGTCGAAAAACCTAAAAATTACAAAACAAAATCTTCCCGAACGATCAATTTCGATGACGAATAACTTGGAATAAAATTAATATTTTTTGATCAAATGAAATTAACTCGTTGAATGGTGGTTACCGATAACCGGTGCTCCAAATTTTAAACTTTTCTTTCAAAGCGTTTACAAGGAAGGAAATCCAATACTGATAAACTTTCAAATAACGTTACTGTCGTTAGCAATACTATAAAATAACAAGTATACCCACGAATGATTAAATATCTATTTTTCGCACCACAGTTTGAACAAATTTCGAAGACTTTCCTAAACGTGGAAAAAATGGCGCAGCAGTCAACGTGTTAATATAACTATTCGAAATATGAATTTCTAACGTGTTAACAGATCAGGATAAAAACACGATTACCGAACGCAAAGATAAGTTAGAAAAACAACGTTAATTTTCACCACATCCCACCGTTCTGATTGTCCTCCGATTCATCCCGAGACGGATCATCCAGAAATAGAACGTCCCTGTTCGAAAAGTCCGAGGAACGAAAGATGGCCGAAAATAGACGAGGAAAGACGTATGTATGATTGTTTTACGACAATTCTCTGGAATCAACGAGCCATTACGAAAACGGTCGGCCTTCTCTCCTCCCCAATGCTAACAACAAAACGCCTCTCCTGAGCTAGCGAAATGCTTCTGAATGAAGGGAATTTCGAGTTTCGTGGATGTGAATCGTTCGATTCGTTGTGTGGTGCGTGTACGTACGTGCGTTCGAGAGCACGAGCAAAAGGAAAACGAATGCATGCACTCGCTCGAGAGACTAAATTGATCGAACCCGTTTTGTTTGTGGTCACTCTTAAAACTCGAGTGACAAAGAATCGTGCTCCCCTTACGCCGATATGTTCGTCTCGAGCGTTTTTCTCTCTGCCCGCTGGCTGTTTCCTCTTTGTTAACTTACGCACGCACTTTCTCGCATTTCGAAAACGCGAGGTTATTGTTTTGCCTCTTGCTGTAGCAGCCGAATCGTTTTCTCTCTGATGAAACTTTGCACATCTCTCTCTCTCTCTCTCTTTCTCTCTCTCTGTTTGAAAAAATACATTTTTGAGTCAATATTTGCACGACACTTCTTTCATCAGGGTAACTGGTGTGGTACACGCTGGTATGTATTTAACCAAATACCAGTATCTCAATATTTTGCTACTACTATCTTTAAAATGAAAAAATAATAATATCGAGCTATATATATTAATAATATTTAACAGAACACTTACCAGTTCCTCGATATTTTGCTACTACTATCTTTAAAATGAAAAAATAATAATATCGAGCTATATATATTAATAATATTTAACCGAATATTTACCAGTACCTCGATATATTGCTACTACTATCTTTAAAATGAAAAAATAATAATATCAAGCTATATATATAAAAATGTAAATATATATATTTAACCAAACACTTGCCAGTACCTCAATATTTTGCTACTACTATCTTTAAAATGAAAAAATAATAATATCGAGCTATACATATATATGTTTTACAATAAAAGAAGTATCGACTAAGAATACAGCAGAAATGAGCGAATTTTCACTGAATTTATTTTTATCGTAATTTCACTGTAAGTCTTATTCTCGGCGAACCTTAAAATTCGCTTTCTTTTTTAAAAGATTTTTAAACCTGCAGGATACATATTTACGTACGAAAGAATCAGTGTATTACGATGTAACGTTGACATTATTAATTCCCCTGTAATTCTATAGAAAATTAAAAATTTCTTGGACCATTGGAGTAATTTGCAACAAGCGGTACATCAATGCCCTTTCATCTTGCTTCTTCTCCAATCTCTCATGACATCATCTTTGTAAACTTATATTTTGTTTCGTTCGGACAAACAAAGTCGTTGAAATAAAAATTAAACAATTCGGAATTATAGTATGCATTAAATTGTGTTTACGATAGCACACTTGTGAAATGTATTCAATTTGAGACATTACAAGTTCAGAAAGCACAGTGTAACGCTTATCTTATCGCACGCGATGGACCTCTTCGCATTGAGAGTATCTACACCAGTTCAGTAGGCACTGGTCGTGTTACGCTTGCATATGCGATCAAAGTACGTTCAAAGATCATTTTTACCCTCTTGTGAAAAATGTTCGTGTGAAAAAGAAAATTCGAGGAAATCGAAATAAACTATCAGCACACGGTGCAAATGATCGTCTTGATCGATCGATTAGTTACGAAGATACAGTTTACAAAGAATCTTTAGCAACAAGTATTTTACAAAAGTCGAAAAATTTCACGTGAATGCATACGTGTCGTTTAGGAAATCGCTCGTTTTAAGGATACGAACTTCAACGTACAAAAATGAGCATTAGTGATTTGTGGGTACGGGATGTAATCACCAATTACGGAATATACTTATTTATTTTCATTCTCGCGGCAATTTATACATGGCAAAAATGGCCGCATATACGGAGGGCCGTTTACAAATCCTACCTAACAGGATTTGAAGTAGAATGCGCGGAACTTTTATCGACTTATAAAGATCACTTGTTCGAATTTCTGGAACACATTATTTCCAGTGACGAGAGTCTACGATCCAGGAATTGCATCCGTTTGCTCGAGATTGGTGTCAAAACGGGTATGCATTGCATTTGTGTTGATAAATTCGGGTAAAGTTGTTCGAAAACTCGAAACGTTCCAAGGAAAAGAAATATATTAGAATTCTTGTAAATATTGAACTTGAAATGTATAAGAATGTTTAACCGATTCGAGATTACCATAATATGAAACTATATCGATAAAAAGATGTTCCTGAAAATGAGAACGAAGAAAAGAAAAAAGTTTCCATACTTAAGGATCGACATATACCCTTGTTCGAAAATCATAGAATAAATAATGAAAATCGTTGAAACATTTAACAAAAAACAATTTCTTCTTATATCATACATTATTAACTATGCGTAGAATAAAAAAATATATGCAATCATTTGCACGAAACTTCTTGATTAATACTGTTCCATTCATCTCGTAGAATGTTCCACAACTCCGTTAATAACTTTCGACGTTTCTTTTTCAACGAGTCAAACACGTTTTCTCATTATTTGAAACACTTCAACGACTAAATTTTGTTTTTCTGCGCCTAGCACATACCGAATATACGTACAAATGTCCATAAATATACGCAAAAATGAAGCAAACCAATTTCAATAATTTACATTGCACAATCAAAATTGATTAAAATGAGTAAATGTCCTGTAACTTTTGAACGGAGGTGTACAACGTTGCTCAAAACTTTCAAGTACCCCTCGATCTTTGAATAAATGGACATTTTTGGTACGTAGACGAACGTTTTGTTGCAAATAGTATTGATATAGCGAGAATGGTAATTATATTTGCATTTAGCCATTTTTATCGCAGTGAAATGTATTACGCATCGCTCTTTGGGTTCAGTGACGTCAGATCTGAGTTACTTGAATAAACTCGAAAAGTCGAGTCACCCGGTGTACGTTCGAGTTGTTTGTAAGGATTGAGCAACTCGACACGTTCGAGTATTCTTGACTCGACACGGATATTCGAACCGGGAATACATACTTGAACAGCTATGGTATCAAGTTATACCATTAATTGTGATATTTTCGTATGCAACTTTAACATACCGATGAGAACTGGAACATACCATACTTATTAATCGGTGATAAATTACAACTATGATCACTGTTTTTATGTCTTTATTACGTCTCTCGATTTCTCGAGCAAAAAATTAGTCACACGACATTCTTTTCTTCTGCATTGTTATAAATGCAGATGTAACGATATAACTGCATTGTTATATGGGTATACACCCAGTGACAATACAATCTGAAAATGTTCCATTAATTTCGTTTTATTCGCATATTAAAATTATGAACTACAGTAAATGGTACGAGTTTAAGTATATGGAAGTGTGCGTAATTGTTGATTACTTCTCGACAAAGATTCGACTACTTTTCGACAAAAGTAAGTCGATTGATCAATAAGTGGTGCCAGTTACTTCCCCCTTTCTCTACATGTTAACCCAATGCGATTAACGAAACTCTCGTGCAATAATCAACGTTCCACCGTTTGTCATTACCAAAAAATTAACCCTACTAGACGAGGAAAAAATGGTTAAAATTATTCTTAAATTTATTTCGTTAGGAACGAATCGAATTACTTGAGATTATTTTTCTCGTAATTACGACTTCATTAATTAGAGTTTTCAAACGCGCAATATTTTCTGGTACACCCTTAATATTAATTTACTTCTTCTCATTGTCAGTCACGTACTACTTGTACATGTATATGATAATACTGTAAAAAATGTTGTCAATTGCTTCGAAGTCTCCTTATTTATATAGTCTAATAGTAACAATTACAGGTGAAAATATACAATTTTATCCGTATAATACCCACTTGATTGCGGTTGATCGCAATCTAGAACTAGCCGATTATTTAGAAAATGGAAATCATTCTCGGCAATTTTCACATGTTACTATCGAAAGTATAATAGTTGGCGATGGCAGTTACCTGGATGATGTACCTACAGGATATGTGGATGTAGTTGTAACAACAAGATCATTGTGTTCAGTGGCGTCATTACAATCGACGCTTCATGAGATTCACAGAGTTTTGGCACCGGTAACATAATTAGTATATTTCATGGTATTAGATTAAAGTAACGCGGTACGAGTGTACATGTGTCAATTAAACAATTAACAGTAAAATTTCGTTTGTGTTATCGGTTTCAAATTAGACACAATAGTCGTTTAAAAAGTAAGCAAACACTTCTACTTAAAGCCAAATAGTGTATAATGAGAAAGATTGAAAAAGAGAACCGTTTTAGTCTTTTTGGCCAAAGTTGAAAATCCAATAGTATAATCTGTAAATTCCGCTAAAATCGTAACCTTAAGAAAGTTAATTTATTAATTTAAAACTTGTTAATTTACAAAATACATCGAAATCTTTTATACCTTGAAGTAAATAAATATTTAATATTAAAAGAAAAAGATATAGAAAATAGTATATAGAATATTTTAATAGAAAAAAATTAACGTACAACTGAAACATTCAGATGACAAGTTTGTCGACACTTACATGTTTTAAAGAAACTGCAACATATGTACAATTTTCCAGATGAAAAATAACTCATAAAAATCAAACATATCAACGTTTCGAAACTTATAGAACAAAAGATATTCTGGTTCAATATTTTATTTTGAAATATGTTTATATTTGTATTTGCCATCCATCTCTATTAAGCAAATAATGGAAATTTATGTTACATTCTTGGTAAAAATATGCTACAATTATTCAGATACAAATATATTTGCTTAATTAAGAGATGCTTATATTTTCACATACTTCGCTGAAGAAATATTTTTAAAAATTCATACAAACATTTGTACGAATTTAAAAGCATAACCATGAAACTAAACACAATTCGTAATATATGAAAAATTAAATCGTGCAAAAATGGCGGCTTGTTCAACATTGATCAATTTTGTAGGTTCGTAGATCTATATAGTCGTCATCGAACCTCGTTGCAAATTTTCCTTTAAATGCAGGCCTATAGAATGTGAAACAAGGAGCTAAGATGTCGCCAAGAAAAAATTTAATATAATGTAATATTACTGTTTCGAAACATCACTGTCTTCTAGTAATTTAATATTTTGATGGCTTATTCTTATTTTATATGAATTATATTCATTTTTTCGATTTATTCGACCGAAAAGTGTGTATTAATCGTTATATTATACCTTATTTAATGTTCATTCAGATGGCATAAGTCGAATTGAAGAAAAATATTTCACTTACGACTTACAGTGTTTAATTTAAACTATGTTTTACAAACTATGTTTGTAATGCAGAACGTAATTTTTCGAGTTATAGACTGTACACCCAATATTCACAAATTATGGTATATTTTCGTTGGATCAGATATTACACAAAATGCAGCTAAATCTATTACATAATGCTATTGTTAGTGCCGTAACGATGTAAGAACTGTTGGTCACTGTGCTCATGCATTGTCTCTTATGTGGGATTTAGGTTTTGAACGATGTTTGGATAATTGCATACCTGACTAATTTTTAAATCATAATTTTCCGCTTACAAAACCGTCTGAAGAAGATTCAAATACAAATGATGGTGATTAAAAATACATAAAAGAAACATTACCCAATAAAGAGAAAGCCAAAAGGTAATTATGCTTTTAGATCTTTTTAACGCATCATTTATGCTACTTCTCGGTTAACAAGCATCACAACTACTATACGAAACGTATTAGAATTAATTATGTAACAATTTCTGTTTCTCGGTATGCATTCGTATCAACTTCGTTAACCCTAACACGAAACATTTCCCTTGCATTAGGCTTATGACGTCTGAAAAAGCATTAAACATGATATAAACGATATAGTTTTTCGTAAAACATTGAAGAATCTATATTTTGCTAGAACGATTAACGTGAACTTTTTTTTTTATATCGGACCAATCGAAAAAATGAATACAACTTGTATAAAATAAGGATATTCTGTACAAACTTTATATCACGTGAAAGCAATAATAGTTTGATATTTTTTTTAGCGAAAGTCTCAACTTAGGGGAAAATTTACAACAGAAATTAAAGACGACCATATACATCGACGAATGTGCAAAACGTGGAGCAAATCTCTAGAAAGTGGGACTTCATAATTTTTAAATAAACCTCTTTGTTATTTCTGTTCATGTTGTTTAGATTATTAATGTTTGCATGCATACATTTCCAAATAAACTTTACGGGCTATTACTTGTTTCAGGGTGGCTACTATTTGTTTATAGAACACATACCTGAAAGTGAAGGAACATTCATACGATGGTTACAAAAAGTATTATCACAAACTGGAATATGGCCTTCATTGTTTGGTGGTTGTCATCTAGATATTAATCCTCTTGTGCACATTAAAAAAGTTGGCTTTGATCGTATTATATGGAACACATTTACGCTCGAAGGTTACGTATCTCAAAGATTTCAACTGATCCTTTCGAGACAACATGTATTTGGTGTAGCTATTCGATAGAGACAATTAATAAAATAATATACCAAAATTAAAAGTAAGACTCTACATTTAGTACCAAAGAGCCTTCTTCAAATTTGATTTATTTCAAATTTTACGCATTTGTAGATCTATGTGGTCGCCATCGATCCCCATCGTAGATTTTCCCCTAAATCTATAAGGGTTGACAGAGAGAGAGAAGCGCGCCACGATGAAAATCAAAATAAATGGATAACTTGTGAACAATTGAAGATATTTTAATAATACACTAAAAAATAATACAAAATTAGTGCTTTCGGATCGTATATTATTATTATTTTACAGGATTTATATCCATTTTTTATATCGATCCATCTAGGATAAGTTCAAATTAATCGTTATAACGACATATACTCACCCTCTCCAAAATGTAAAGAAAAACGATGAAAAATTATCATAATGATTTTTATTTATAAATTCAAAGTTCATTTTCTCTTACATTCTTCGCCTACTTTATGCGTAACATTTAGGACATTTAATTGCTTTAATTATCTTTAAATAAACATTGGAAGTATGCATTTCCGCAATACAAAATTAGTTGCAAAAGATTTAAGTTGATATGTCTGATCTCATACTGTCCACTCGAATGTAATACTATTCATGGGCTGCATATCACGGCCCTTATCTAAGAAAAAGAGTGATATCCAATGTAACTCATGTATCCAATTTTGCCCCATAATTCCTCTAATCGTAAAAGGAACTTAGATTAAATAGTTCATGTTGTAATTTCACAGAGCAAATAGAACCGCTTCTATTAATATGGATGATAAAAAAAGCAAATAACTAGCAACAGTGTCAGTGAAACTACTGTTTCAAGAACTTACAAGCAAAGGTCCCTTAACACACTATTGATTGCGAAGGAGTTTTCTAGTTTTTTTTTCAGTGATAAAGGATAATTCGTTCTAAGGAACTGCTGAAACATAGTATATAGAATGTAAAAAGTAATTGAAGATGCAGGTCTTCTTCCACAGCAAGTGGCAGTTCAGTTGTAACGAAAGCAGTCTTTTTTGGGAGACAATGTCATCCAGAATCTATTTTTGTCATCAGATGACAAAAAAAACGTACTCAGAAAAAACGAAAGAAAAGAGACAGAAAAATATAATAAAGTAAAAAAAAATGTATTTATGTTTATTACTTATACACAAAGAGGACAGTATTAACAAACGTTAAAGTATTTATAAAACCATGTTAAACTTTCTAACCAGTGATAAAAATACCTGAAACAATAGTATTATGTACATTCAGACATTTTAAAAGCTGCAACAATTTTTATTAAGTAACTGTGTATATCTGTATTGTACAATAATAAATGACAATAAAAAATATACTTTTCGACGATAAATAAAAAAGATATGCAATATGTTACAGACAATCCTTAAAGTGTTAGTATTTGAACTTTCTACCTTGCGCATGTAAGTACATATTAAGGGGGCAGGACTGCTTGAAACTTTGAAAAAATCGATTTTTTATTTATCTTAAATAGTAGTTTGAAGTCTTAAGACTAAAATATGAAAAGTCTCAGGCTTTAAAAGAATCTATTTTTTGAAGTAGAAAAGCATAACAGATTCGTATACATGCGT
Organism: Ptiloglossa arizonensis; assembly: GCF_051014685.1. Taxonomy (NCBI): domain Eukaryota; kingdom Metazoa; phylum Arthropoda; class Insecta; order Hymenoptera; family Colletidae; genus Ptiloglossa; species Ptiloglossa arizonensis. The sequence goes on from NC_135055.1 coordinate 11,589,723, forward strand.
TCCACAATGCCTTGGCTCACGCATAACAGACCGTGTAGAAACTTTGAACTCGTTTTTCTCGAAACTATGTTTTCAGGAACGGTGTGCAAGATATCTCGAGATCTAAGATGTAATTTATATATATCATTTAAAAAACAAAAAATAAGCTTTTTATGTTGAGTACTTTGTTAATATTTAAAAATAGTTTTTTCAGGTATTGCAATTTTTCTGATTTCTTTATAAATGCGTAAGTATATCGTTCGAAAGCTTCAATTTTTTATGTCTTTTTTTTGCCATAAATTGCAAATCGATATCTCTTTATCCTCCGTCAACAGCCTCCGAAAGATTTCGCAAACCGTGCGCTTTGACCCTCTGCTTTTTCATTTCCCGTGGATCTACATAAAAATTATATTGGGAATAGATGGTACTTATATAGATCTACAAATAGACTAAGTTTCAACAAAATCCGTTCTTTGAGATACATATTTTAATACAAATTTTATTAGAAAATAGAGAAAATTAATCCTTTCAAGTAATTTAATGACCCAAATAGAGAAGATTCATATTGATAATTATAACAAACTATATACTCTCAAAATTATAAAGAAAAACCATTTCATTTGTGCCTTATTCAATAACCAAGTTGGTGTGAACATATCCTGCAAAGTAAAAATAAGGTTGGAATTAATCTTATTGTTAGTTTGTTTTGAACAGTTCTTGTAATATTTATAGATTAAAGAAGAATTTATTGAAAAGCTCAGAAAACATAATTATCTTTAAACTTTTCCTTTATCGAATAATGTTACATACCGTCAGGTGTGCAATATCCAAATATTGTCTGATTTTCAAATACAATGTAAGGGTCAATATATCCCACAATTACTACACTGATAATTTATTGGATTTAGCTGCCCTTTATGTAATACCTGTTGCAATGGAAATATAATAAGATTTATAAATAGTGCGTACACAATCCATAATTCGAAAAATCAAGGGTATATTTTGTATTAATAACAAATTCAGATTTGCCTTCAAACAAATAGTTGGTAAAGTATGATTTCCTAATGATACTTTCATAACTTTCCATGATAGAAAATGATTACAATAATATTAATTCATAATTTCAAACTTCCTTTTTATGACCATCAATTATTTTATGCTTAAATTAAAGACATGTCATTGTTTTTTTACACACGTATTTATCTAACTCGATCTTTTTTTTTTATGTTTTATGATGGATTGAACTGTACTTTTATTCCTATTATTTCACTAATTTCATTATAACTTTTTCAATTATTTTAATGATGAATTATCAAGTTACATTCTGCTAATTCATATTATTATGAAAATGGCAATGTTATTTGCCACATATTTTTTAATTATCGTAAAATAGGTCAAGCAAAACTTAAAACACAAAGAAGACAACAAACAAAGTTATATTCTCATAGTTTCCATGCACTATTAAACAAAAAAAGATTGTTGGTTCATCACTTTTACAGTATTAACAACAGTGTACAATTTTTAATGTCTGGTCAGTCCATACATAACAACAATTTTCACTTGTTATATTAGCAATTACTGAAAGTTTTATTCTACTTTTATAATACATAAATAAAATAGCATTAAACCATGTGCCTATATATGTATTTTAGTAATTTACAGCAAATTTCAAGATTTACAAACTAAAATCAGCTGAATTACTAAGTGTACAATTTTTAGTGACAGTCACTATATCAAACAAGTAATCTTGTAATATAGAGCTTGGAGATCTTATACAATTGCAAAATATGAAAATAAAACGTAAAACATTCCCTCAGCAACAGGAAATACGACTGAAGTTATATGAGCGATATCAATATTACACTTAATATCTCTCACTACAACTTTGGTAATTGTAATTTCTGTTACCAAAGGGATGTCTTAAATTTTTATAAAGAATTTAGAACCTCATCTGTTTTTCAAAATATTTCAAATGGTGGCCTTTTCATTTGTCACTATACAAACTCATCTAAAGCAAATAGATTGTCTGATAAAATATTCGAACAAAAGTTATACTATAAGCAAATTTATTGAATAAACAAAGAATTTATTTGAAATGCCCAACTTTGCTCATAGGAAATCAAACCATTCCATTCTAACAAAATGCGTGATATCATTGGTTCACACCGTCGTAAATATGTTAAATATTCCTAATCATAACATTAATCAAAATCAATGCCTAATGTATCTTTCAATGCTTTCAGCGTGCAATTTTAAAAGCAAAGTATACTCAAGTTCCTGTGATGTTTCATTATTCACATCATACCGGATTTCTTGCCAATTAAGGGACTGACGTCCAAATCACATTATCTTTTTTCCTTCTTGATAATACCACGATCATTATTAATCAGAAAATTCAAACGTAGACGTACGATGTACAACATACTGTGTCAGTATAATAGTTAAAATCCACGTTTCAATTTATTGGCAACAGTAAGTAATACAAATAAACATCATAATATCATATTTATAATGTATCAGTATCGTATTCCACCATAGTGAAACATCAGTAGTCGCCATCTTGAAATGTACTGAAACTTACTGTTTTAAACTGTCGTGTTGACATAAAAAATGCACAACTAACTTCTCATTGTTAGTAAAATAAATAGTAAGAGCTTGTATTATATATTTAATAAATTTAATCGTATTCGAAAAGTAGTATATAGTGGTTATCGCTTAAAATTGTACTTAGAGATTTAACCAACTTTTTTTATAAAACATGAAAATTGTACTAAAAAATATCACAAAAATTTTAGTAATATTTAGTAAATTGAATCAAATTTACTGTTACTAGCAAAATTTAGCTGTTAGTAAAAATTATACACTGTTGGCAACGTTGTTAAATTGGAAAATACTCGACTTTTCTTTATCTCAAAATGTCTAGGAACAATTGAATATAGTTACCTAGTAAAATTTTGTTGATTTTGTCCGTCACTTCAACAGATAATAAAGACAAAATAATTGAAGTGTAACAAATTACAATAGCGAAACTTAGTTATTTACCATTATGAAAATGAAAAGAATTATGATGAAATTAATAAATTTATTAATCGAAGTCGAAGCATATTCTAATACACAATAAAACGGTATAAAAAAAAAGGCCGCCTATTAAATAAATCAAAAACAAATTTGGATAAAACACTGAATGTGAGATATGTCTTATTGTTAGAAAAATTAAGCATAATTTGAAGATATTTCCAAATTAACATTGGACGTAGAAAAATATTTAAACAAGAAAGTGAGTGATTTAACTATTAGAAGAGTACTAAAAAAAATAATTATGCTAAATAAAATTACTCAAAAGAAACAGTGTATAGAAGGGCAAAGAAAGCCTCATACTTGTCTTCCTTCTTAAGTCCTCGAAATTGTCAAAATCTGACACATGATTTCTGCATTAGTATGTAGTCGTGGGCGAAATTCAACATGGCGCTAAATCGGTCAGGATACTTCATCCAATTGCTATAGCCAAGCTATTACGGCATCGCACTTGTGATTCCGGTGTATATACCTATAAATAGATGGGCAAAATTTAATTTGAAAAATAAATAGAATCGATAAAAAGTAGTACTAATCACAATAATCGAAATCAGTTCATTCGATTTAACAGTTAAATTTGTATTTGATGTAAAATATTTCATTCTGTAATTCAAATTTGAATTTATCGTATAAATAATTTTATATGATAATTTTATATTACTTTACATTTTATACATTTACTCGAATTTTGGAAACTTAAAAATATATATGCATATATAATACATCATAATACAAACAATATTTTAAAGAAGTTCGTTAATATTTTATTTAAAAAAAATGATATTTTAAAATATTTTGAGCGGCAGATAATTTTACATAAAATTATAACATTTGTTTTCAATTATAAGGAAGTAATAAGAACAGTATTAATATATTAATAATGGGTAACATTTGTTTTTATACATATGAGCAAGAATCCAATCTTAGTGAAATTTTGTAATCAATGATTATAACCACGGTTCATACAGAACCTAAACTTATCATGGAATCGACTTTAAGTTTTTGAAAACGGATAAAATAAGATTTTTATATATTTCACTATTTCTTTTAAGGTAAGTAAGTGTTGCAAGTTGAGTTTGTATAAAGAAAAAATTATAACAAAGTTCATCGGTACATGTCATTTTGTATTACTGTTATAAATTTAACAATATTGCAGGTTTAACTAATTTAACAATTTTTACAGTTTAAGAATATTACAATTTAATATAGCCATGTCTAGTATAACTGCTAGATGTATTCCTCGATTATATTGGAGATTTACTGCATCATTTGTAACACAGTCAAAAACTGTGAAGATATTTCTTCCTAAACCTACTCAGGTAAAATTTAAGGATCATGCATCTGTACTTATGATTATTTACTTGATTGTATAGTTAACTTCTCATAAATGTCTAAAATGTTATATTTGATTCTGTTAATTAATGAAAGTTGATTTATTAAAGCATGAACAAATGAAAACATCAATCCTAAAAGTTACCGAAGAACAACGTGTTAAGTTTGAAGATCTTAAGATAGCAGTACATGAATCTATAAGTACCAACAGTTCGATTGCATCTAAAATTAAAGATGCACAAAATGTATATGAATTGTTAGATCTTATGAAGATGTCCAATTTATCTAAAACTGATATTTTAAGTGTTATGAGCACTATTATAAATTGGGTAAACAAAAGTAATTCAACTGTAACAAATAGTCCCAATGATGAAGAAGTTAAACATACAGATTCTACGATTGATGTCACTGATAATGAAATTGATGATTTTTCCGAATATGCCAATCTTTCTACATCTGCAATGATCTCATTAGTATTGGACTTAGCAAAACATAAAAAGAGAAATGTAAAGCTGTTGAATTTTTTATTTGACAATATTAATCGCTATAGTACAATACTGAATACGAGCCAATGTTCTTCTTTATTGTTTAGTATGAGTACTTTATGTTGTTTTCATGAGGTAAGTGTAAAATAATATTAATATTTTAAGAGAAGTGTAACAGTATATTCATGAATTGAAATATATTACAGGCATTATTAGACAAAATTTGTTCTACTCTAATAAAAAATGTTAATAAAATGACTCCTCCATTAAATTCAATAATGAAATCGATGGCAATTCTCAAGTATAAAAATATAAATTTTTTAAATCATATATGCAAACTTCTTTCTAATTCTGACAATAAAGTTCTTCATAAACACTATTTGTTAAATATTTTGCATACATTTGCAGTTCTAAATTATGAGACTGAAGAAACAAATATGATCATAAAGGTGTGTACAATTCAAAATAATTTTGAAAGAATTTACGACTATATGGGTTTTGATTGAGTGGCTCAATAATTATGATATAACAGAGGAGAGAGTGATTTTTTACGAAAAAATAAGTTTAAAATCTGTTAAGTACTTATTCAATTACTTGAGAATTGATTTAGCAGATCTCTTCACAAATTATAGAAAAATTAACCCTTTTGTGACAAATGGTCATTGCAGTAGCTGCCCATAGAATTATTTCTCTATACAAATAATCACTATAGTGATAGCCTTAATACTGTTTTCATGTAAGAACTTTTGCTGTTGGTAAATAGTTTACAAATAGGTAATTAAATTTCTTGTCTATAGTTTTTTTTCTTAATTTAAATAATTTTTATAAAGATAGTAATTTCTATGCTGCGACAGAACAAATTGTACGCTAACTCAGTGTAATCTTATGTTAAAAAATTGAATTTTTTAATTTTTACTACTTTTTCATAAAGGATCGCCATCCCTAAACCTATTGTACCACAACTATTAAGCCACTATATCTAATTCACTTGAAGGAAAATCAATATACTAAAATATTACTTTCCTAATTAGAGATATCTGCCAGATGTATCACCTAGTAACTTAACACCTCATGCTTGGTTAAATCTGGTCTGGTCTTTACTTGTATTAAATAATCTATCAAATTCACATGCTGAATCTGTATTACAAAATGATTTTATTGCAAACTTTGAATCTTCTGGTTAGTATTTATGATAACAACAAAATATGTGTTATTAAGCACAAACTAATGTCTAATTTGTATTGCAGATTTAACTCATCTGCAGAAACAAATACAATTATTAAATATCAATGGTGCTGCGAAATACATCTTGCAGAATTATAGTGGTAAAGCATAATTATGAAACAAAACATAACATTTAAATAGGTAAAAATATTTTGTATATTTAAGTGAAATTTTATTTTTAGGACAGTTACTTGACAATTCAATAGTACCAAATGTAACAAGTCCAGTTACACCACAAAAAGTTTTATACATTAATGCACTTGAAGAAACATTAAAGTCCTTTTTGGAACCTTCCCAATTTCAAATGAATGTAAATACAAACATGGGTTTCCTTTTAGGTATGCAAAACACAATTTCATAGTGTACATTATTTTAAAAAAAATGTATTATATTTAAATAATATTTTAGATGCTGAATGCCTCATGGATCAGAATTTGAAACCTGTTAATGAAAGTAGTACAAATATAAAGAAGTAGGTATAAAGTAATATTTTTGCTTTACTTTTTAAATGCTCCAGTGCTCGATTGGTGTCAAATTTTGGGAAGAAGGGGTAGATCCTAAATATTAAATTTTAGCTTTTGATATTTAATAATTGCCGGGATAATAATAACAAATTTTCCGCATAATACATTGAATCGCAATTTTTATAGGGTATCCTACTTAAAAACCACGGATTACGTCATTATAATTTTCGCTTGCCAAAACATCTTGTAATTAATATCAGTTTTTATGAAATGTGTTAGAGTTGGACTAGGTCTCCATGCTAGCTTGGTTGACACGTGAAAAAAAATTACACGAGCACCTTATAGATATGGAGGTCTTGATCGTTACTTACCTTGACAGTTGACGATATTAATGCACAGAATTAGTGACGCCTGTGTAACGTACATATAGATAGAGTACCATGTAATGTGTGCAATTTTATTATTAAAATTTTGGAAACTCTTAAATACCTGAAGTAAAAATTTTATATTTAGGGTCTTCTCAAAAGAACATCCATTATTTTTATTTTGAAGTAATTATAAATGTATATAAAATATAATCATAGAAAATTGATGATGTGCTTAACTATAAATTTCAGAATTGCTATAGTAATACATACTTACAATAATTATTGTAAAGGAGTGAAAGATTTAATTGGAAAAATCAAATTACAGAACAATTTATTATCGCACAGAGGATATCAGGTTTTAAATATTTCTTATCAACATTTTAGTTTTCAAGACAAACTTCATAAACGTACAGAGTTCTTAATACAACGCATTCGGTCATTGAAATAAATACAATTTATTAGTATGTAATGTATTACAAATAGAAAAATATACACTGTAAAATTATTTATAATATATATTTATTTTATCAATAATATAATATTGTAATTATTATATTTCTTTAATTTTTCTAATTAAGTGAAAAATTATACAAGTCAAACATTGTAAATTTAAAAATATCTTCATCAAATAAATTGTAATACTTGAAGCAAGGAATGTTTGGAATAAGCTTCTTTATGTTGAGAAGATATTAATCAACTCAAGATCAGCTTGCAAGGAAACTGATATTTTAGAGATACATGAGGCTGCAATTTGTATCTCATACTTTGCTGAGTGCAATATAGAAGATATGGTACTATGACATATCTAAACAAATGGAAAATACATCAAATGAAATCATACAGCTAAAAAAAGTAGCAAGGGAAGTGAATGGAGCTGGACAATCAATTTTCAGTACAGTTGTCTTGAAGAGTATAAATACATCAATGAAATGATTTAAAACACTACCAAAATTAAATATTGACAATTTTTAGTGTTTAAATGATGTGAAAAATTTTATATTTATGAAATCGACAAATATTTAAAATGTTATGAAATCAAAAAAAATTGCTTCAAAAAATATTATTTGCAAAGTATGACTCTCTCTTTTTTTCTCCTCCTAATCCCACACTTTCTTTTCTGTATTCTCAACTTCATCAATTTATTTACACAATATGCTATTTAGAAAGATAGAACCCTTATGTTGGAAATCATTTTATAACTTTAACGATTGTGGATGTACTTCAAATATACAAAGTTGCTGCTGCATTTTATAAGAAATAGTAACCAAAACTAAATATCCAGTTATGTGAACATTAGCTTTTATTATGTGAACGAATAAACTGTAGTGGAAGGATAATCTGTGAAGTTTTATTATATAAACTACTTGGTTATCTGAACGCTCTTGTCTCCCTTCCGATTCGGATAAATGGAGTTCTACTTAGTCCACATATTTTTGACTAGAAATGTACCTTAGGTTTTATCTATGCAGGATAAAATACGAATAGATACGACAAACAATTAAAATACCAATGACAGAGCAATTTTCATTGAAAAATTATAAATGTAGGACCTTCGAAAAGAAGTCTACTATTTTGGTCACCTAATAGGACCTAGCACACATTCCTTTGACTTAAAGCCCTCTACCAAATCTGAGTTGAAATAGAACTTCCTAATTCTAACAATAGAGGGCATCGATGGCGGCCATATTAATATATTAAAATGCGCCCATGGTAAAAAACTTTAGCCCCTCAAATTTGAGGTTCCTTAATTACATTCCCTAAAGTTAAAAGTGGTTAAGGGCAATTTTTACATTTGTTATCTGGTGAAAGGTGTTGTGATTAGTTTTGTGGTTATAAAGTCAAAATGGTAAATTTTCATTACTTATTTTTCGTGAGATGAGAAATAAACAGCGATTACCGTATTGACGATATTTCAAACGTTATCGAAATATATATTTATGAACATTTATATTTTTTCTAGATGCAATTTATGTTATTATTTAGTCGCCAAGGAAAATTGCGTTTACAAAAATGGTATGTGGCTCACCCTGATAAATTAAAGAAGAAAATTACACGAGAATTAATCACTACAATATTGGCAAGAAAACCTAAAATGTCAAGTTTTTTAGAATGGAAAGATGTTAAGGTTGTCTATAAAAGGTATATTATAATTGTGCAATTTTATTATATAATTTGTTACAATTTTTGTATAATTACATACCAATGTGTTTTTGAATTAGTATATAAATTGTTAATTAATGAAATTTCTATTTTAAATGTACATGATATTTAATTTACAAAATATTGTATTCCAATAAAAAGATTGATAATTTTGTTTTATAGGTACGCAAGTTTATACTTCTGTTGTGCAATAGAACAGAATGACAACGAATTACTTACTCTAGAAATCATACATCGTTATGTTGAATTATTGGATAAATATTTTGGAAGTGTAAGTACAAACTTATTTATCTGTTGTCAAGTAACATAATAATTTTAATTTGATTCAGTTTTTGTATTTATCATATGAACAAATATTTTGTATGAAAGGCATTGGTAACAGAAAAAACATGCATATTAAAATTTTTGTCTTGCTTTTATAACAATAAATTTGTACTTTTAATATTAACATTAATTTCTGTGTGTTATTAGGTATGTGAATTAGATATAATTTTCAATTTTGAGAAAGCATACTTCATCTTGGATGAATTATTGGTTGGTGGTGAAATTCAGGAGACCAGCAAAAAGAATGTGTTAAAAGCCATTGCATCTCAGGATTTACTACAGGAGGTTAGTTATGGGGATGTACCCATTGAGTTGTGACTTGTCTTTTTTAATGACATTAATTTTTGTTATTTTTTAGTAATATGCCGAATCGTTTTAACATATGAGATAATCTTTTTATTAACTTTCAATTTTAAAAAGACCAATATTATATTTTGGAATTTTTATTACATTCATATAATGCTCATTACCTTATTTTTACATGCAAATTTGTTAAAACGATTCAAATAATGTATTTAACTTTTGATAGTTGGTGTGTTATGTCCCTATCAAAGTAATTAAATCTATATTGATCAAGAAGTACATATAAAAAGTACCAAAATCCTCTTGTATGATTTGTATGTGTAGCATGTTTGTAGCCTGTTTATTCTGGGTAGAATAATGTTAATAATGCGGTGTTAAAGGTATAACAAAATGTTCATTTTGAATCATTTTATTAAGTATATTGCATAATTAATACTGTACTATTACATATATAGGTTTATATATAATTATTTTTATATACAATGTTTATCTATAAATCTATGTGAAGATACGAAACATTAAGATTATAAATGGATCATTTACAACAGTAGTTAAATGGGTATTTAAAGAAAGAGTATGTATTATAACAATATAACATTTATTTTTAATTTAATTGCAGTCACCGCATTATTTTAATGCCTGGTGAAAATGGGTTATAATGACACTTTGATGTCTATTAACAATGTAATATCTACAATGCATGATGGAATGTAACACTTTTAAGTTAAAATTTTATAATAGCAATGTGTTATTTTCTCTTTTGATTTGATAATTGTCGTTGTTTCATAAGTTTTATGTGCTATATGTATATATGTATTTTTATATTATGGAACTACTTTTGTTCCCTTATGTAATTTGTTTTAAAATGTTTAAAATTTTTATTAATATTTAGCACAAATTGTATATACAGGATAATTACTGTTGTAATACTTGGTTTAAATGTCTGTATTACAATTTCCATTATAGATATAAATAATACATATATACAGTGATTAGTAAATTTTTATTATTGCTAATCATAAGTATAATTTATTTTTCTTTCAATACAATTACATCGTGAAACTATTATTAATATATAATTACCTAAACTATTGTGTAGTCAGAAAAGCATGAAAAATGACTACTCATTCCAGTGATATTAAGTGTAATGTCATCACAAAAAGACAAATAGTGTAGATATAATCCATGTTCAAAAATATTGTAAACTGTTATTTTTTTTCTTGTAGCTAATGCAGTGTGCATAGAACGCTTATATGCTTATTCTTTTGTTAATGTAAGTGGGCTTACATTTGTAATAAATTTTTATTTATCATACATGCAACAGCATACCTATAGTGGCAAAATTAAATTTATACACACTGTTGCCATATTATATTGAAATTAAATATAATACAACACTGTGTTCAGTATTGTGATCTATATAGTTCATAAATTTAAGGACAATATAAAGTTACTTCCACTTAAAGTTCCTTTAATTACATCACATGTTTAAATAATAATTACTAATTTTTCTAAGAATAAATTTTTATGATGTATCTTGACAATATTTTATACTTATTAAATGAAAGTTAAATTTTTTAAATCCATTTATATAAAAATTGATACCTAATACTACTAATAAAATTAGTATTGAATATATCAATAACAAAGTTACTATTCTATTTACTTATAGAGCATACTCTCATTTCATTAGAATCATTACGAATAACAAAATTATTAGAAAATAATTTTTACTTTAGCAAATAATGTAATGAGATGCCATTAACATTTGTTTATGTATTAATAATATTTTATACGAATTTTGCACATATCCAGTTATTTTGTGAAATCGAGAACATAATTTTTGCATTTTATGTTTAATACTAGTATGAAAATGTAAGAAGGTTTTAACATTTTAATATGAGTGTAGCCACTTTCTTTAGTTCCTTTTATCAGTTATTTTATCAATACTTTAATATTATATACTTTATTCTTTTAATAAGTATATAACATAACCATGAAAACAAAAACATACACATATTTTTGCTATTATAAAATATTATTGTAATTACTGTTATTTTGAAAATTATATTTTATCACCTTAAATATTTAAAAAATAATTTATTACTTTTTTAATATGGAAGCAAATTGGTAAAAATTAATAAATATTTATATTACCATTTCTTTAGTACAAGATTTATGTTGCAAATTTGTATTGAGATTAATAAATTAAAATTTTTAGTTATTATTGGATGTGTCATCTACTACACAAGTATACCTAGTAGACTGTTTTTAAATAATACTGTCAAAAATAAAATACTTATAAATTAATTGAAAGAATATAATTTTCAATGGTTGTAAAAGTAATATAACTTTTTTTTTGTAAAAATAATTGTTGTAATCATATATTTTTGTTGTATTGGATTACAGATGTGTTATGTGAATTTAAAGTGTTATTTCTGAAAAATATATGAAAAATGTTTTTATAAATTTATATTTAAAATCATATTTACATTTTCTAGAACATTTTGATAAATGGATAGAACCAGTCTTAAAATGTTTATAATCCATCATGCCTAATCCCTGAAGACTTTTGTATATCTACTCATTTTCATGAAACTATTATGAAAATATTTTTTCTAAATTTAATAAACAATAACTATACATACTAAGAGGCCATAAAAATAAACTTGGTTGCATTTAAAGATCTTAATATAAATAATTACATTCTGCATTATTTTAAAAAGGTGTAATGGTTTGTTTCTCTATTACAAATTATGAAAATATATTATTCATACTTTAGACTGGATAAAAAGAAAATTTTCAATGATTTTATATTTGCATTTTGTCTGTGAAAGTGAGTGAGTGATTGAGTGAGTGAGTGAGTGAGTGAGTGAGTGAATGAGTGAGTGAGTGTATGTGCGCATGTGGGTGTATGTGTGTGTGCATTGCCTTTAAAATATACTTTAATTATATTTAACCATTTCTTGTATACAAATCATGAATTATTATTATTTTCAATATTTACATACAGAATATTCAATATTCACATTACAATAATAATTTTTATTGTAGAGAATAATTTTTATTTTTCATACATATTTATAATATATGAAACGTATTATTAAATAATGAATCGGTATACAAAACATCATTGATCAGACATGTTAAATCTATTTTTTTCATTTGATTAAAAATAGAATTACAATTTACAATAGTATTATGGTTTTTACAATAATATTATTATACTTTAAAGTAATATTAGAAAAGTATAGAAATTATAATACTATAGAAATGCTGTTGCTTATAGTAGTTGAAATGTATGTACATAGTTTCAATTTGCAATAAACATTAGTCACAATCAATTATACAGACAGTATAATTTTATGTAATGTTATGGATGGTTATCCACAAAATACTTTGAATAATAGTTACAATAAAATTCTATGATGCAAACGTATGCTTGTATGTTTATTTTTTATGTATAATTTATTTGCATGGAAATAATCTTTTCATAAACTTATAGTATTTACCGGTCTTATATTTTATAAGACATATTTTATTATAAGAAAAGCATAACAAAACAGTGAATGCATTTCATTTGCAGGTGTTTTTTCATAAAGTTAATTTATTAGTCATGCTTTGTCAGATCATGTTTATATTACATTATTATTTACAATTAATCCTATGAAAGTTTTATGTAGGCGATGTTCAATATTTTTAGGAACATCTTGTAATATTTTGTGATTATTTATTTGTGAAATATACAGAGAATATATTTAGATTATATCTGTGTTAAATTATTATACTGTATAATATATTTTTAATTAGGCAATATTACTACACTCTGTACACAACATGAATGTTATAGGAAAATATTTATAAGATATTTATAGGAAAATAGTTTATGTTAATATCACAAAGTTTATATACATAATGCAAGCTTATCAAGACATTTGTAACTTTAAAAAGTATTTTAAATCTTTAATAATAATTGCTATTTTAATTTTATTATAAGGTATAAATGTACATAAAAGATCTTTGAAACTATTTAAAATTTAGTGAAATATTTAATATTTATTTCTATATTTTATGTACTAATTACAGTTAGGGAAAATTATTCTAACATTAAATTATTAAAAATGCGAAATATATATATTAAAGAAATAGTACAAGTATTTACATGAGCACTAAAACATATATTTACTTGGTTTACACATTTTTGGTTGTTGCTTTTATTTATTTAATTTTGTTCTAGTATCAGTTCACACAGGATGAAAAGGTATCTTGTATAATATATTTTTTATGCAATTTTTAATTCATAAAATCTAATTCAATTCTATAACATATTTAATAATCGGATTTAATAATCAGATTTAGCTCAACATTAATGTTCCATAACTAAGGACACATCCAGAAATACACTAAAGATTAGTCAGAATATTTGTTTGTTTGTGGAAGGATGAAGCTGTGGAAGGTGCTCTACGGGAGATAGGGCTTTTGTAGGTGATGCGTTCTTGCATGCCCTTCATGGCCAATCTGACAACCCACATGAATCAAGACCTGGAGCAGGCTCACCCGCTGCATGATGCCATCATACGTCTCTACTTTTTCTATAGTTACTGAGCATCAATTTTTTACTTACCATTGACAACCTTTACAAATCTAGTATACAAACTTTAGTATATTTTTATATAGGCAATTGCTATAATTCACACACACGCGCGCGCGCATTATTACATATATATATATATATACATACACACATACATACATATGTATATATTATGTATTATATATTCATATATATATATATATATATATGAACACATACACACCCACACACATATAGAGAGAAAGAGAATATTGTGTGTGTGTGTATATAATGTATTATATAATATGATATTATATATTATATTATATATACATATTATATATACATATTATATATTAGCTCATAAAAAATCTTAGTAATATTATTGCTTCTCGTTTTATTACTGAGTAGGTAATAGCTACAACATAGTTTAGTACCGTACTATGGCAATAAAATTACGTGTATTTAGAAAACCATTATTTATCTGTGAATACAACACACAAAAATATTTACATAACGTTTACACAGTTTATAATTGCATAAGAAATTCTTTCTTTACATTTTGTATAGTTTTCTTTATATTTGTGTACTTGAACATATTTATTTTAGTATAAATTAGAGATGAATATTTGAACGTATCACTTTTGTATGAGTGTAAGTGTGAGAGTGTGAGTAAGAGAAAGAGAAAATGTGTGTATGTATGCGTGTATGTGTTTGTTTGTATATATACATAAACAGTGTCAATTTTTAATATTATAATTCTAACACAGTAATAATACCCATAATAAATGTATACAAAGAAATTTTTACGTAATTGTACACAGAATTATATATTACCTTTTCCATGTAATTAACCCAGTCTATGTATTTATTTCTATTGTATCTACCTTTTCAGGTTTTAATAAGATATTTTTTCAATTGTTTCTACCTGCAATAAAAGAATTTCTAGAACTCTTACTTATTCATTGTTTGTTAGAAGGGTCTTTTTAATAAAGTTGGTCAATTTTATGATGCACACATCTATTTAACAATAAGTGCAGAAACACTCTGTACTTAGCATGCCACACAGACATTTCTTTGATCGATGCTTAAGCATTTCAAACGAGGCAATAAATGAATATGTGCTTTGTGCAGCTTTGTGTATCCATACAAGTATATACTCAGTTATATGAAAAGGGTTCAGTTCGCCATTTGAAGCTGCATCAAGGAGGTTACTTAATTACAAAGTAGGTACGTGTATACTTATATATTTTCATTACTGTATATTTGCATTATATGATAAACTGCAGCGTCAAAGAAATTGATCCCTCTTCATATACTTATTATACATATACCTTTTACATACGTTTTAACTTAACAATACTATTCATGTGTTTCAGGAGGAAACTCCACAGGGATTCTTTGAGGACCATGGTCTGGGATAATATTTCCTAAACAATATATCTGACTTAACGTAAGTGATTTCTTACGTCACAGCTCCAACATTCCAGAATTGTATTTACTATAAACTATGTTGATTATATTTAAGAGTATAGTACTGCACTGATCTTTATAGGTCAAAATCAGTTATTTAAATTACATTTATGTCTATTATAAGCAGAAATAGAATTTTATTATACTGTTTTTTCTCAACAAAATGGTTGACATAGATAGCACACAAATAAGTAATTAAAACTACTTTTTAAAACCAATGAAATTTAGTGTTTCATAGATATTCAAGAGTAGATAAATTGCTTTTTTACATTGTTACAATACTAGCAGTACTATGCTACATATATACTACATATTTTTCTCACAATAACATATTATTTAACCCTCTATTTTTCAAAATGTTAGTGAATTTATAGTTATTAATTTTATTATTTACATTTCATTCTCATATAGTTTAATCCTTAAAGTATAAAAAATGTGATTAAAGTTTATGTATTGCTTTTCTTTTCTAATACTGCTAGAAAATCAGTATTATTTAAAAATGTTCTTTCTATATTATATAATTATATTTAAAATATTGATACTTTTCCAACCATGTTGAAAGAATTTTGTGTGTGTGCGTGTGTGTGTGTGTGTGTAAATGCACTTGACACTAAATGACAAAAAGTGGAGTACTAATATTAACTACACGTTGTTACCCAATATGTAAAAAATTAAAGATTTATTCATTCAACAGAATATGTATAAATAAAGCAATTGGTTATTCATACTTGACATGTTATCACAGTTACTTTTGCATTTTAAAGATTAAACTATTCACCAAAAGTTAGTTGTTGAATGTACAGTTCTTTGAATATTTAACATTATATAATATTGCAATAATAATTATGATATTACAATGCAATAGAAATTTTAAGCGAAATAATCCTTAACTGTTCTGTAAGATGTATCTATAAAACAAAATCATACGTATATAATTAAACTCTTTTACTTCCTTATCAGAAAATAACTGAAATTTTTAATCATAATCTTGACTATTACTTTTTCTGAGCATACATGATACCATTTTTCATTGAGAAAAAAGTTCCTTATAAAATATACACAAGTATTTACTGTATTCCATACATTTGGTAGTTGCATTCATTTAAATATTACATTATAAGTTTTTATTAAATTCTTGATTAGTTCAGTACCAAAGAGTACGATCGTGCTTCTGCAATTTTTGTGATACAATTTAAAATAGACAAACATTTTTTATATTCTGCATTGCTACATAAACAGACATACAATTTGTAGAAACCGCTTAAAAATATAAAAAATGTACATGTAACTCATGCCTGAAAGAAAAAATCAAGCATATAACAATAGACTTTGCTTGGCTCTATTGTGACATTCATTCTGTCAACTTGCAGCATTAAGTTAACACTTCTTGTATATAAATAATCTTATTGCAACCACCCTTAGTACTCTACCAGTTAAAGATTCAATAATAATTTCAAATTTAATTTACACAATATTATACAATATTAAATATGTTGTATATATTTCTTCTAAATGGTTAAGGATTTAAAAATTAGCCGTATTTTTAATACAATTTTGCAGTCCTTTCTTGAAACACGATCATTCTTTTAGATGATAATTATAATTAAAAGTATTAAAATTGATACATAGAGGGTTAAATACTAAACGTTCAACAATATTATTATTATATACACATATATTCTTTGTAAGATGCTTATCAAATTTTCACTTATATCTAATTACTTTATTAAATTGAACCATACACAAGTGTTACAAAATTGATCATGCTTTATTAATCTTTAATCAGTAGTTATATGTTTGCATCTTGCTTATAAATAGTTGTTAATGGCTTCAATTTTAGCATTTTTAAGCATATTGCTCAAAAGTAACTCTGTCATTCTAATACAACTAGACTAAATTTGAAAGAAGCAAAATGTGTAACACTTTTTAAATAGCAATGTATTGAAAAAACAAATTTGGATCAAAAGTTTACATAAACAGGAATAATTAAGATATAAGGCTGACTAGAATTTGAAAGATTTATTTGATATTTATTGCAGTTTAAAATGATTTTGACAATTATTAGAGTATTAAATTGTAATAAAAATAAATGGAAAAGATGGGGAAAAACAACAGTTTTCTTGTAATACTTACATGCTTGATTTTATGGTTTGTATTGCAGTTACATACTACATCCAATTTTTGTGTGTGCATTTAGTTATTTCTTAGATAAGAAAGTTGTTTGATTTGGAAAAGAAAATCTTTGTTGAAAGTTATTTAGTTTGGAAGTGGAACTGTTGAATTTCATTTACAGTGTTACTTGTTAAGTTTTATTCATTAAACCTATCGAAATTTTTCTTAGTAAATCCACATATTATTGCTTACAAATTTATTATTGATGTTCATAACAATATGTCACAAGGAATGAATCGAAAGCATATGTTACTTAATTTAACTCAAGTTTTTAGTTAATTCAGTACCTACAGGAAAAAAGAAGCATAAGGTGTGTATAAAAATGAGGATAAACAGAAAAAATGATCAAGGAGAAAGAAGTCATTATTCTATAATTGTGTTTTTCTTTTCAAATCAAAAATTTGTTGTATAAATATGTTTTTATATCTTTAATAGTATGTAAAGTAATGTATAGAATAGGAATGAATTGTAGAAATAAATTTTAGGCATTGATGAAGCTTAATAAAAGAAACAAAGAGCTATGCATATGTTGTAGAACAACCCATATCTAAAAAAATTTAATATGTTAATAATTAATAGAGGATCTTGAAATAAATATACTGTTTTATAAATTATTAGAGTTTACATATTGAGTAATACAGTTATTTTTTCAATATTTCTTATGAAAGACATTTTGCATTATTTGTGTTGTCATAGATGGAAATACTGACTGACAAATTGAAAAGTTGGAAATTTCTGAAGCAATAATTTTCCAATATATTTGTTTATTAAGATGTTTTTGTTTCTTTCATTAAGTTCTATTAATCTTTAAAATTTACATCTATAATTTGTTTACAGTTTGTCTACATATGTACCGGACATAATGTATATTTGATTCCAAATTTTGTAAAAACAATTAATTGTAAAGGGGTATGGGAAATAAAATTAATGATTAAGCTTCTAGAAAAGATAGTAGTGTCAAACGATTTTGGCTCAGTTTAAGGATTGAATGCTTAAAGAAGAAAAAAACTCAATTTTTCAACTGTTTGATTTAATCTTATTCTCAGACTCAGTTATGGAAGCTTTCACTAAATGATTGCATGAGAGCTTCATTTGACTCTTACATATTGAAGATACATATCTTCCAATGATACCAATGTTACTAAAATATTGCTTCAAAATATTTCAATGCAATTCGTTATGTAAATATTCATATTTTAATTTTGTGTGCTAATCATTCTTGTTCATCACGACGAAAAAATAAAATCAATATTACAAGAAATTTACATAAGGACAATAAGTTTAAACAGTGTTCATTGAATGTTCGTTCATAGTATTGATACAATATAATACAAGAGCATGTGTTATACATGCTGTAAATATGCAGAACAGCAGCATCATATATATTTCCACACACGCGCGCACCCATACACCACATACGCACGCATCATCATACACTATGTGTGCACGCGGGCGCACACACCACATTCGCTGTCTAATGTTTTATACGTTATATTAAACATAAATATCTAAGCCATTATTAACAATTCATTTCAATTTTGTATTACATCATAGAAACGATTATTTTTTAATTTTATAGCGCCTTTAAGTTAGATTTTTAAACGATGATTTTCTATTTAATTCGAAATTACGAGTTTATATTAAAAATTGATATTTGAAAATTATATGCACTTTCTTAATCTACAATAAATTTTGAAGGTACGGCCTTAAAGTCTGAACAAATTTATAGTATTGCGTAAGGTTTCTAGGCAATATACAATCTTTTTGTAAATTGAATTTACATAAATTAGAAGGATGGCTGAAAGTTTATCGTTTCATTTGTTTATGCATTTAGATTTTTCAATTTGTATGTGAATGTTTTGACATTCAAATATTTCCTAGTTGAAGCATACATACATACATAATATATCAATCCAAACGGATATAAGATATATAATGCAAGAATATAATTCAATTTATAATTTACAATTCTCTCCTATGTAAATTCAATAACCACATAATACATATTGCCAGAATATTCTACTTTGTTGTCATTATATTTGCATGCGTAAATGTGGTATATGATTTTATGAACAGAATATATATTACTTTACATAAAATGAAAAATGACTATGTTTAGATAAATTACCTCATGTATTTGCGTTTAAATATTTAATAATGGTGCATGTAAAGCATAAATATTCCATTATCTTCTGTACTTTAAATACTTTTGTATAAGATCTGCTTTAGTTACTTATTATATGGTATATTATAGTGTTCACGAGATTCTTGTTAGTTTAACATTTACACGTGGTAACACTGAAATCACTTTCAACAATGTTATGCTGTTCTTTCATGCAATCAAAATTAACAATTAAGTGCGCAAATTTGCTAGAAATTGTGGTACACAAAGTTATTAAAGATAATTAAGAACAATACCAATGTTAAGCATATGAACATATATTACGATAAGTATATGAATGTTGTATTGAAAAGACGATGCTTTGCGCTCCGTCCATAATAAACCGTATAATGTAAAATAAGTGTCTTGTAAATATCTTTTGTTTTTCTATTTTATCTTATTGGTTTCCGTAAGTAAAATTGATAGTTTTAACATGTTATTATGTGCCCGATGTACGTCCTACTTATTTTATTTCCTTAATAACAATTATTTATTCAAATTGGAAGGAAAGTGTAGGTTTAGATTTTAACCTTTGTGTGGACGACCAAAATGTTTACTATTGTTGGATAAGTAGGGTATTCAGGTACAACCAAATGTCGAAACCAACAATGTATCTTGTTTATAGTCCATATAAACCTTTATATTGATCCACAAAACAAATAACTGAATAGTTTTTTTTACGACTAGGACGTCTATTGTAAAATGTTCCTTATTTTTTTTTTCTTAAACGACTTTGATATTAAAACGATTTAATTTTCTGTTCAATTCCACTGAAAAAGTTATTTCTTTCAAAATTAATATTTCATAATTTTTGTTGTTTTTTTTTATTTTTATGTTACCATCATCATGCCTTCAAGCAAAAAAGGAATGTTTTCGAATAATGTTCGAGAATGTTTCCTCTCAAAATTTTGAAAAAGTACAACAGGTGAAGACAAGTAAATTTTGAAAAGTACAAGACAACTCACAATTTTTTGCAATTTCTTTGAGGAGGTATTCTGAGGTTTCTCGAGGAGGTATTTATATTCTCATTTCTACGATTATTTCATTCCCGAAACAAAAAGTGGTTACGTTATTATCATCATCGTTTGAACTAACATTTCCGCAAAGTTTAAAGTTTTCCTGAATTTTCAAATTGTCGAACTTCCTTTGTTAGAAATTTTTAATTACGAAGAACACATTTTCCATTTTCTGGTAATGCTTTTTTAACATTTACGTTCGGCGGCACGCTGCAGGCATAATTAATCGATACAGGTCTCCTATATGTTTAATTTTATAAACTAAGTTGTTGCCGTCTGGACGTGCATTAAACTGTTGAATGAAGAGAACGAACACATCACAAACGTACGAATGCGTTTCCTTGTCCTCTTCCGGCATTGAAAAATCCTATACACCGTGCTGTCGAGATTTTCATCATAGACGTCCACAGTGCGCATTGTGAACTATGTATGTATTTCAAGGATTCATACAACGGCGAGTCGATGGATAACAATAGTGTCGCGTGTAACAATGTTGCATTATTTAGAAATGCGAAACGCTGATTTGCATCGAAGAAGTTGGTGAAAGCGAAGAGTCGTCGCGTTTTTATCCAGTAAGTAATTTCAAAATATATACAAACATCGTATTTCCACAGCTGTGGTAAGAGATTAATAGTTCTAGAAATATAAATACGACGATACATGGTCCGCGAAACGATTCAAGTTATTAATGGTTTTTTAAACAGAACAATGTACAATAATAATCACAAGGGATACCCACGCGTGTACGTATATTTATCGTGCGAACTAGTTAAATCCAAAGAGAGGCGTTAATTTTTATATTTTTCGTAAAGCATAATATAATCAATCGATTGAATAAATATACGGAGAAAGATGGGCGATTACCGTATACACAAAAAGTATAGTAATTAAAATACAGAATCGATACGTAATTAATTCAATTTTAATTTTAATTCTTAATTCGAGGACTATTATTTTCCTTATGGTTCAATTACGTGTGTACGTTCCAGTCTTTGGAACTTGGCGAGTCCGATGATAAATGATTATCGATCAATAAGAAAACTATTACCGTTCATCATTAGTCCAATGAAACCACTCAGCTTTTGCGTTGGATATGTTTTCGCCTCTTTAACGACGAAGGCGATAATCAGGCGATCTATTTCTGGCGGACCACTCTGCGTAGTTATGTCACAAACGATTCCCTAAACTCAAATTAGTCTAACCTTTTTTTTTTTTTTTTACGCAGGGGAAATCTTCCAAAGACTCTTCTGACCCCTTGGGGTGGGGCCGATGGGGAAGGGTGGGAGGGTGTGGGATGTGCGGTGACTACCCATTAAAAAACCCCTACGGTGACCATCCTGGCACGATTTTGGAAGAGAGAGGGGGGCATCGAGAACTGCCAAAGGCGTAACGTTCGGTGGCCCCCCTTTCCTCTAGTAATATAACCTCGCACGGAACTATTACACTTTTTACCTTCAAAGTCACCGACTCCATCAGTAAGCGTGCTAAAGGAATAAATGAAAACACTATTATCGTTCGATTGAATTATTTTCATTCATAATCCCTCTTCATTCTATAGTTCAGTGTTTGAGAAATGGTGGGGGGGTCCACGAATTGAAAAGGAAAAAAAAGAAGCGTACTACTTGTAACGGGATAAAGAAAATACTTTTCAGAGTATTGTTTATCGTTTGTACTGTTCAATTTCAGTTTCTTTGCAGCGTAGATATCTATGTACGCACATGAATGCAACTTTCAATATGGCGAATGAATGGTAAGTTTCGAAATGTACTTGAAGAATTATGATTTAATTTTACTCTCAGAGGGTGAAAAATTTCTACTCCACGGGGGAGGCTGGAGTTTGAGAAACACTGTTATTGTCCATTTACCTAATATCAAACGTATAAGCGAGTCGATGTTCTTAGACAGTGGTACTGACACGTGTTTGGACACTAGCGATACATTGGCGTCAGAAATTGATTCTCTCGTATCAATCTATCGAATGGAACGATTACGAACGGTTTGAGACTTATTGAGACACGCGACCGTCACACCGATACATCTCGATTATGTCAAATTCGGTACCTGTTCACGATGCAAATAGAGAAATAAAACAAGTTACGTTATTGCGGTGAACGTCAACTGGCCGATAACAATGATTTCTACGCCCATGGTTCCCCGGTTTTCTTGTATTTGTCCGTATAAACTTTTCTTCGTTACAAATGTGGCTAAAAATAACGAGTATTGATTGTCCATGTGAATTATTCGCGTAAAACGACTTGGTTTGGATTATTATCCGGATAAACATTTATGCAAAGTTATTTTAATAACGTTCAATTGCGATCAATGGCGGATCCATGTAAATACAGGCAAATCTAGGCAGTTTCTTAGAAGCACCGAACAAAATGGGGGCTAGAGGTTCCATGAATTGTTAAAGTTATTTAATTTTTCTATCATACGTCAGTTTTCTCCTATTCGTTGTTAATAATTTCGATACTCTATTTTTGTTTTGTTTTCTTTTCTTTTTTGCCACGAAAGAGGTAAGTGCAATAATATTTTCTATCCAAGGGCGTAAGCGAGACAAATGTGGCTCATACTAGACCAGCTAGATACCTAAATGCATATGTGCATCGTTGACCTGTTGAGGTTTCGACGATGCTCGACGTTTCAATTGTATCGATACCGCAAGAAATGTCAACAAGTACTTCTCCTCAATACCAATGACCATTTCGATACCTGTGCGATACCTCGACGTAATGCTTACGAATTGTTACGTATCGGCGTTAATTTTCATTGAATTGGATTTCAAAGTGTTCTAAACTCGATACACATGTGTATGTGATCGGTGTTTAGAAGAAACGACGAAAAACGTGACGTACATATTATTATTGCGTGGTGATCGAATATCGACATTCGTTCGCGTTTTGTATTCACTCGTCGAATGTTAAATACACCCGTCCCTTGTATTCGATTCATCGTTGAATATCGAATACAGCGAGTTGTACCCGCATTTGTACCCTCGTAGAAATTTTAGTCTTCACGCATATTAAATAAAGTTTAGTTTTCACAAATTGTTTCATTCGTGAAGAATATTAATCGTTATTGTAGAGAGAAAGAAAATTCATAAGGCCTGCGAATGCACATTCTCCTTAAATTCGATGCACTTTGAGACGAATTAACGATTTAGTTAGACGAATGAAAAAAATATTGTGGTTGTTTCGGGTCGCGTGTACATTCATACAGGTAATAAATTAATTTATAACATACAAGTTTTGTATATTTTTTAGAAATTTAAATACTTTGGAAATCGTACAGAAATGAAACAATTGAATTATTTACAAACGATTTACAAACGTATGATTTTCCAGTCGATCGATTCTCTATAGGTTTTTTGTAAATTGATTAGTTTTATAAACATTCTAAAACGTCTTAAAAATAAAGAAGTACATTTTCGTATTTATACAGGGTTTTCCTTAGTTTCTATTTTCAAAACTGTATTCAATGCGATTCAAAAGCTTTTCCAATTTTTACAAACAACGAAAACGAGTCGATTTATAAATGTACAGTGTACGTATTTTATTCGAATAAATAATTCGATTTCCAAGAGTGTGATAAACTTGTAACAAAATTTACAATGATAGTATAAATCTACAAATCGTTTACAAAACAACGAAATCCGCAATTGATTGCAAAGGAAAAATGATAAAAATGGTAGATACAAAGTTGACGAATCTATAAAAAGTTCGTATCGTTGGAAAGTCATTTATTTCGATAAAATTCATAGAGCAAACATCGCGCCAATATCGTATGCACGCGATTACGACACACGTTTAATCGTTCCGATAAAAATGTGTTCGTGAACCGAGTATTCGTTGTACGTGTACCGTATCTACGTTATCTAGCTTCAAATGCATCGAACGCTGAAATCGAGTGAAGCATTCTGCGCTTACTCGGCCAATATATTCGGTATTCACCGACCAGACGATTGCTTACAAGATACTCGTGTATTCGGTATTCGACGATAGAAGTAAATAAGTAATTACGTACCGTGTGCCCCAAAGCAACCGAGCAACATTGCGCGAATAGTAAATACACGTACCTCGAAACGTTTCACCGGAAACGGAATATAAATCGGTGAGGTACCAGTCGTTCGAATACCTTTTCGAAAATATATTCTATTCGTTCCTGGATCGGTCCTGTAATTATTGTAGCCATCGAACTGGTACTGTTCGAATACTAGGGAAAAAACGAGTCGAGTTGTACTCGGTATTCGATAAAATCGAGCGGACCGTGAGAATCGAATCGTTGAAATTGTTCCGAGAGATTTATCCCAGCCTGTATTTTCTTTATTTTCTACAATAAACTTACTCATTCTATCTAATTTTCGTTGTTCTATTTTCCCTCTTCTCTTATTTTACGTATTCTTAACAAAGGATTTCTCCGGTTGATTCGAAATAAACAAACTCAATTAACCGAATTAATTTAACCAATTACGCAAAATGTTACTCGAATATAATTCCTTTTTTATTCGCGTTCTCTTATAATCTTCTACGAATATTCCTCGATCTTTCAATATTCTAATTCTTCATTAATTGAGCGAAGAAAGAAACGATCGATCTTAATCGATCCTGCAAGAGATTTAGATACCTATTCGAACATTAGAAAATATTTCAGAAATATATATTTATTCGTTTAATATCGATTCGTCTCTTTTGTCGATAATAACGCAACTGAAAACGCGACGAAAGAATATAAGAAGATTATATTTGAAAATACGAAAACGTATGTACACGAGTATCGACGTTTATACGTAGAAAACTAAAAGAGAGAACGTCTTTAACACAACGCACAGTTATTCGATTATATCGCAACGGAAGCAAAGATCGAGAGTGAGTAATCGTTACCGCGTAACTTTCTTCCGTATACCGTAAATTATAAAAGTTACAGACCCGAATTAATAATCATTGTATCCAGGAAAGCGTAGAAATATCCGAAATGTTTATCACGTGTCGCGAAACACTATGCGACCTACGTAAGTACGTACTCGGATCGTTAAAACCGCTCGATCGTTTCGAGTCGCCCGAAATACGTTCGAATCGTTCGATTCTTTCGAGCCGTTCGGTTTTTACGAGTTCTCGGCTCGCATTTCGAGCTGCTCCGATATTCGAGTACGCCGACGTAGCGGCGTTACATTGCACGGTGTCCCGCAAAAACGATAATTCGCGGTCAAAGTCAATTTCTTCAACATTTTTCACACTCGCAACAAATTTCATCTCCTACGTAGCGACGTTCAACTCCTTGAAACTTCGAAATGAAAAATATTGGATTTTTCGGCTAACTCTCCGATCCGTGATAACATTGTAAAGATAAAATCGTGCGAACGAAATTAAAATTGATTACCAAACGAGCAGGTGTACGATACATTTTCGTGTACGCGAACGTTTGTATTTCAATTGTTCGATCGTACAATAAACGTACATTTTCCAAGTAACTCAAAGTTGAGAAGAATTGGAATTTTGAAAAAATTAAAAAAAAAAAGACATGTTTCAAAGCGATAGATCGGATTTGTTCCGTGAGAGAGACACATTACTAAAAATTGCATACAAGTTTCAGCTGCCACATCCTGCCATTTTTATCTCCGTAACGATTTTAACAAATAGTCGGCCGGGGTATTCTTGCGTTTCGAATGGGTTCGTTCGTCGTCGCGAGTAGAAATTTAGGCTACCTACCGAGGTTCTATCTTTATTACGAGCTTTATCGGTATCTACATCTACTATACGTACGTAGACCTACGAGAAACAACGAACGAAGAAGCGTACTTCGAAGACGATAAAAAAAAGAAAAGCGAAAAATACGAAGACGATTAAATTGAAACGAATCATCGTAATTATATTTCCTTGAATTTTCCAAAAATGTTCAAAGCGTTCGTGTACCGACACGGAGAACGTTGAAATCGTTTCCTTCCGTTCCATTTTCTCAGCGAAGAATAATATCGAATTTCGTAAGGATTTACTACCGTAAACGTTCGTAACGGCGTTACTGAAATAAATGTCCATCGGCAAAGATCGCTGGAAGGATCGTTTTTAATTTTGGCCGGAAATAACCGACCGTATCTCGGAGCACTGTGCGTCGCGTCGCGTCGCGTCGCGTTGCGTCGCGTCGGGTCGCGTCGCGTCGGTTCGGCGAGCGATTCGACGCGAAATGGCTGGTGCACGCACGAGACGTAAAACGCGTTGCGCGAGAGAAACGCTGCGGGGCCGCGTCGATGCGCGCGAGCGGGCCGCGTCGACGGAGCTCGGTGTCGTCGCTTTGACGTCGTCGAGGCGAGTCGACGGGTGCTTCGAAGGCTGCTTGCGCGCGTCTCGGAGTCGTTCTCGGTGCACCGTGTCGCGTACGAGACGCGTCTCGTCGAGTCCGTGTTCTCGCGGTACCGTGGATCAGTCGATACTTGGCTCGGGTGGCGTGTACGTAAACGGAAACGGAGGAAGAGAGCACCGCGTACAGGGGCCTCGAGAAGGCTAGGCACAGCGGGGCGGAGCGGCGCCGCGGCGTCGTTGCGCTCGAACTGGGCGCTCCGTGACTACGGGAGGTCGCGCACCGTTCCGACGTCGCTGACGAAGGCGATGGTACCGGACGATTGCACCCCAGCGCCCCGGTCTTTGCGCTAACGGATCGCGTAACGACGAGGCGGCCTGTTTCGCGTATCGGGAGAAACCGAAAGAAAAGAGAGAGAACGAAAAAAAAAAACAAAAGAAACCGAAAAAAAAAATAATAAAAAAGAACGAGAAATCGAAACGGAAAGAATCTCGGGGAACGAAGGAAAAAAATCAAAGAAATATGTGACTCCGCTCTCGAGTGTTCCGCGACGAATGTTTACGATCGAGGTCATGTCGTCGCGCGTGACGAACGAGCTGGAACATTTGTGCACGCAGACGAACGCCGAGTCTCGAGTCACCTGACCTAACTGATTCTCTTCTGCGTAGAATTCGTACGCGAGATAACGAAACGGGGGAGTAAGGGTTCAGGCGAGTCGATCGTCGAGCGAACCGAGAATCCCAGAGAACGAGAAACGAGGAGGGAAGGTATATCGGGAGGACCGGGAGGACCGGGAGGACCGGGAGTCCCTCGTGGACGCCTCTCCCCCCCTCCCCGGGCTGGCCCGTGCACGATTCCGGCACTGGACGTCGGTGGTGACGAAGGGGCTGATGTCAGTGCGGCCACTCGGCGCCCGCTCCGTGGCTCGGATGCGCGAACGCGACACCCGCATCGTCGTCGTACCGCGAGTGAAGCTCCCGACGGAGGCGGTGGCGGCAGTAGCAGCGGCCGATCACGGTGATGGTCAGCCGCGATACAGTGGTGACTGCTGACTGGCGTACGATTAAACGGAAACTCGGTCTCGCGTACGGCGCCGTGCCGGTCGGTCGGTCCTGGGGGCGGCAGCTTCGGGGATAATGCGCGTTAGGCACGTTGCACGGCGACGAGGACGACGGTACGACGCGAGGGACCCGAGCAGCCAGCCGCGGGTGCAGCTGCAGCTACGCAATTATGTACGCGTACGGTTTCGAGATCACGTAGTGGCTGCCGTGTAATTATGTTGTCATCGACGCGCGGCGCGCCCTGCGTAGCTTCACGGTGAAAATCTAGCGTGAGCGGTGCCGCGGTGGAACGGGGAACATGGCGTCGGTTCCGACCGAGACTCCAGCCAGCCATGGGCACAGCTTCAGCAAGAAGACGTTCCACAAGCCGACGTACTGCCATAGCTGCACCGACATGCTGTGGGGCCTCATACAGCAGGGGTACATCTGTGAAGGTAGGCACCACCCAACCCCTTTTTCTAACGCGCGAGTCCTCGTCCCGAGCGTTTTTCGTTACCTGTTCGCGATAAGCGAAAGATGTCGATCGGTTTCGTTTTCTTTCGAAAATCGTATCGACGACCAGGGACCGTGTCTCGAGCAGTTTATCTCGCCAGTTAGGCGGCTGGTCGCGGTCGGCCCCAGACCTGCGCATTGATCCCCGGAATTCTGTAAACGATCGGGTTCGCTGGGTCCCGAACGCTCTAATCCCGTGGTCTTTCGATCGGGCTCCCGGGAACGTTCGCGTATCGCTTTTTTTCTTTCGTTTATTTTTCTTTTACTTTTTTCTTCCTCTTCTCCTTTCTCCGTTCGTCGAAGAAACGAACGACGCGAGCGATCTGGCTCGCCGCTCGGGAACCTCGCGCGAAGTTTTCGCGAGGAAAAAGCGCAAGCCAGCGAGGGACCGATCGATATGAGCGCGTTCGGTAACGAAATCGAATACACGGCGCATTGCCACCCGGAATACGCTCGTCCCGCCTTTTCACGGGCTACGAAACCTTGGTCGGCGTGACGATGTTGAAACTGGCTGACCTCCAGGAACGATGAATGGCAAGTGCCCATTCACCGTGTACACCGAGGGTAGCACGTTCGTGCTGGAAGCCGATACCTTCTCGTTTCCAAACGAGCTCGCGCGACATCGTCGCGTCCGCTATGCTCATCCGAAACCGAAACAGTGGACGCTTTCAAAGATGAACCGATACGTCGCTCGGAGTATTCGGGGAAAACGATTTATGGAAAACACCCTCGATGCGTCGCTCTCGTCATCGATTACCTTACGACATCCGATCAAATAGGATTTCGTTCGAACGCGCGTAAACGATCCTTCGCGTGTCCCTTCTAGCGTTCTCCCCCGTTCGAAGAAGATAAAATTTTCTATGTTCCGTTCGCGGACGAAAATCCGTCTGGAGGATTTTCCATGAATTACGTTCCCATTCCGGGGAAGATTCTCGGTGGTCCAAAACCCACCATCTTTGAAGCCCGAGTTAACGGGGCGCCACATTTCCCACCCCGTCGCGATTTGCGCACACTCCCGCTCGAGTGTTTACCCCTTGTACGATGGGGCGAATGCGAACGGGAATAAAGACAATAGAGGCGACCGTGTGTCCTCGTCGTCGCCCCTGTTGGCCCTCTTGGTCGTTCGAGAAGCGTCGCTTTCTGGAAACGGGCGGCAGAAATTCCAACGGACTCAACAGTTGAGGGAAATCGAGCTGGCGCGCGACGGTTCTGGACGAGGGCGCGCGCATCGTCGCTTTTCACGAGCATTGATCGCGAGGGGGGGTGTGCGTGGCGGGGTTAGAGGGGGAGGGGAGTGTTGTGGGGTAGCTGTTACATTCTGGAGAGAGCACCGGGAAGGGGTTAGCTCGAGCCGCGCGGTGGGGGTAAGTACGGGGCAGAGAGCTCGTTGACGACCGGAGCCCGTAAAGGATAAGCATCCGTGAACACTCCCGAACTTTGTATCGTTTGATCGAACAATCGGCTCGATTCGCGAGTTTCCTACGTCCCGGGATTCCAACGGTTAGGCAACTGGGTGGAACTGCGGGCGCAACGGGGACGCGTTTAAATTCGGAATCGATCGATTTGGGGCACGGTCCGATTAATCGTCGTATCGTCGCGCCGGTGAGGGAAATTTTCGCGACGCGAGACGAGGAGGAAACGCGTAGGCGTGGTTACTCGGGGACGAGTCACCCGCGTTCTCACGGTGGGTAGTTCTCGGTACGTTCGAGTCGAACCAATTCACGATATAGTAACGGCAATTCGGGATACCGGGGTGAGTTTCAATTATACGTTGAATTCGATCGTATCGGCGCGTAACACCGGCCGGGTCCATCGCAGAACGGTACGAACGCAACGCCATGAACGCGTCCTCTTCCGGTCGGACCGTTTCAACCCTTTTCACTCTTTGATGTTTCACGTTTCGTCCATCGATTCACGTTTTCTCGATCGATTCGTGAAACGAATCGAAAATGGGGTTCTCGATGGAACGTTTCACCGCGATAGTGCCGAGTGTGTTGTATATATTTCGTTTTTATCGAGTAGTGAGACGGTTGCACAATGTCGGGGTACGCTCGACGTAAGAGCGGTAAGGGTTAAAGTCCTACGGAACGATCCGAAGCAGGTTCATCGAACGAGGAAGCGAGATTCGCGACACATCGATCATCGACCATTGAAAAATCTTCGCGTATACCGAGAAAGGCGTGGCCTGTAGTTCCTCCCCGGGGGCACATGTATATTGTACGATAACTGAATTTACAAACTCGATAAATCGATCGAAGAGTGTCGGCTACGAAATCTTTTAACGTTGTCGACGTGTTGTGCAACTTGCAAATATTATACGAAGGTAAGGATGTGTTGTTATTTAAGAGAATCGAGAAACAGTTTACCGATTATTATACTTTACATTTTACCGTTTTAGGTAAAAACGAAGAATTAGAAAACTTTTTATTCGCCAGTTTGTAGAATCGATTTCTATTCTTGCACGACGGAATTAATGGTTTATTTCATTTATTTTATAGTAAAACTTTGTTCATTTTAGTCAATTATTACGAATAAAAAGAATTCGTAAGTTACCTTTTTCATCGTTCGAGAACGATTATTCAATTCGGGAGACTTTTTACCTAGAAGCGTTTTCTTCTTGTTCTCCAAATTTGATATTATCGAATTATAGACAGTGATTCGTTAGAAATGAAAATTGGAAAATTCTAGTCGATCGAACCAACCAGTCCAGAGTCTAAAATGTTAATTCGATGCAGTCGGTATCTTTCATCGATTCCAATTTTGGAAACCATTATCGTTCGTCCGCCGATGCAACGAAGGGAAGCATTGATCGGTGGGATAGGGTGGAGAGGAGGAGGGGGGAGGAGGGAATCTGCGCATAAGATTCTACAATATTTCCGAACATAAAGAAATTCGATGGTCGCTTCTGTCGTTGCATAGATCGCATCTCGATTTTTCAAGACGTCCCACTATTCGTTTCGAACATTTCCCCCGTTTTGTTGCAAGAGTGTAAAGTGAATCCTAGCCTCGTAAGATTGAAAACGAAACAAATTTCTACAAATGTTTGTCCGTTGGAAGAAATTAAACGCGTTGTTAGCCCGTACAAACGCGTCTCTATTAAAATCGGAATTTAAAAACATTAGAAGAAGAAGATTTCTTTTCCAAAAAGAAGAAGGAAGACTATTCGTAACGAATGTCGTTACTTGTATCTATAACATCGTTTAAATTTTACGATGTACACGTTTGAAGCATTTATAAACATTTCTTTCGTTACTTCGTTACTTGAAAAAGTATTTAATTCCATCAAAAGGGACTGAAATATATTATTTAGGGACTCGAATTTTAATCTTTTTCATATACTTTAATTACATTATAATTAGAATATATCAGGCTCATATTATATATATATTTCTTTTTTAAGTATAAATATATTATATTTATGTTTTATATATATATTTTATATATATACATACATATATATATAAATATATTACACACACAAACACACACACAATAAATACGGCTTGTGCGTTAGCTTGGTTATTGTACTCGCTACGATGTTAAGAACACGAGTTCCGATACACTCGTGACATTTTTCAAACCATAGATCGAGCGCGTAGCCGAATACTTTAAGGTCGGGTGTAAAATTGATCGGATGCAAACCATTTCGCCGGTGATCAGACGGAACGAAAATTACAAAACGTTTTTAATAGCACAGGCTCGAGGTGTTCGGGGCGGTAACGAGATCTCTAACGTGGATCGTTCCTCCCACCGACCGATCGTGGCACTCGAGTTCTTTCTTCGAGTCAACTGTAGAACCAAGATGTCGCGGAGTGCACTCGCAAGGAGGTGAGAACCGATTGGAAGCGGCGAGGAACATCGCCACGAAAGCGAGCACAACCGCGTCGAAAGCGTTTCGAAACGTCGATCCGGGATACGTACATCGGACCGGGCGAGAGTATCGACGCGTTCGATACGTGGACGCCAGCAACGCCATCGAGGTTTCCCGTTTCTCGGAATCCGCGTGCACACCAAAACGGTGTCTCTTCCACGGAAAACCGTGGCCGTGTTCATCTATGTTGATCAATGATACACTTCCATCGGTGTTATTTTCCACGAGCCTTTCCCTTCGAGACGTTCGACGCGTAAAAAACGTTCACCGACCATGTGCTCCGAGCAAACTCGCAAACAAAACCCACCGAGCGCTCGGTCGTCCCGTACACGACGAGATTGCACGAATATTCGGAATATTTCTAGACTCGATATCTTAATTTTAGCTTTCGCGGGATTTTGAGGCGTCGATCGATACGAAGCAACGATTCCACGGATCCCGATAGATCTCGAGTTCAATGGCGGAACCGCCGCGTTAACCGTTCGATACACACGTTTCTTTATTTTCATCCGGGTGTTCGGACAATTAGTAGCCAGCACCGGTAAACAATAAAATTTCACATCGCAAACGGAACGTTTTACCACCGTGTGTAAAATGGCTAAATTTAACGCGAGAAATCGTAAAGAATTCCCCGAGCACGAAGATGGCGGTATCGGTGTCGGTCGATTTGAAATATCTGTCCTGCTTGTCACAGTTTTTATTTTTATCGGGTCGTTCAACTTATTAACAGTCGGTCCCCGCGTGACGCCAATCAGAAATTGATGAAAAAAGCTTGTGATGAAAACTGTGGAATAACAGAACGTGTCTTCAAGGTTGGCTTTATTTTTAGCAACCTGGAAATATAACGTAGGCGGCGGGACTTATGTTGTTCTACCTGTTTCGATAATTGCTGAAAGTGGTGGTGGTGGTGATGGTGGTGCCCTCGACTTAGTTGAAACTTACCGGTGAAATCGAAATTCGAAACGAAATCGATGAATTTGGCGTCGAAACGCGTCGAATATTATCAAATTATCGAATTTGAAAAACAACGAGGGAAGAACATTGAGATATTTTCGGTACGATAACGTTTTTTTCCATTGTTAACGCGACTATTTAAAGGTAACTTCGATTCGCATTTGAACTTTATGGCCTTTTGGAAGAAATATTGTTTTATAGAAATTTGCTACTCCGATAGGAGCGACGTTGTCTTACTGTTCTTGTTTATCGTATACTGTACACAGATATGATGTATTTTGGGATCAATGGAACGATATTAACGAAGGATTAATGTATATTTATCTAACGTCATTAAAAAGAAGAACAATTTATGCTAAGTGTCTAATTTTTAGAATCATTGGTAAGATGGAAGTCCACGAAAAGCAAACTATAGTGGAAGAAAGGGAACTAGGAATTTTTTTAACGTAGTAAGTAATCGAAATGGGAGGGAATTTTAAACGTGGTTGAAAATATACAGGACAAATTAAGATTGAAAACTTGGCGATATCGCGTTACAAAACAGAACAATTAAAAATAGGCGTGTTTTACAAATATTCAATGAGTATACCAAAAAAACGGAATTTTGTAAGAGTAGACACTTTATAACAGTAGAAGGTAGCAATGAACATTCTATAAAATGTTACGTTTATCATTTTGTACAATTATGTAGCTTTCAAGTGTCCAAAATGAACATGGATGGACGATTTTTATTACAAAGTTTTATTCGTGCGTGTAAATATTTGCAAGGGTCGTACTTTTGTTATTTATTCGCAAATGTTTTCTCTTCTGAACGTATCTACAATTTCAATTATTTTATCAATTCATTCGAGCAATGTTTAAGTGACTGAACTTTTATCAATTTAGGGTCTTAGCTATCATTAAACAATACAATATGTTAGCTTTACTAAAAATTGTAATTTTTACGTTATTATGCGTACATATGTATGTACGTAAGAATATTAAATTTCCATAACAGTATTGTAGCTTGTCGAGTTACAACTTTATAAGCACTTAAATAAATTACACGATTATTTGCGTATAATAATTTGACTGTTCCACGATTCTAGTTTATTATCATGATTAGTTATTATACTGGTGTGCATAATCAAATTCTCCATGATTTGTGTTTGGATTCGTGTTATTCGTCACCAATCATTTTTTATAATTAACGCGTTCAGCGTCATTTTAGAATTTCGATAGAATCTGAAAGACCGATCGAAAAGTTAGGCGATGGTATTCAAGTATCAGTCGAATTATTCATTGTCATCGATGAATTATCAGGAAATATTTTTCCAATAAAAAAATAATTTTAACGCTTCTCAGCGTAGTATATACTTCGTTTTATTTTCCGAGGCACAAATAAATAGGGTTGTTCTGCTACACACCCTCGTAGGTTATTACAGGCAGGAAGGGTCCGGTCAATATCTCGGTTACTATCGATTATATCGAAAATTTGTATACAACGAAAACGTTTCCAAATTTAACTTGTAACAACTTTTGTTATGCGCGTGCCCGCTGTAAAAGCAACGGTAAGCGGAATATTGTACAATTTATGGATTTTGTTTGTACGTACGTGAAATCGGCAGCTACGTTAGATTCTTTAGAGTTTCGATTATTTTTTTTCTTTTCTCTGTTTCACTTTAACACCGAACCGAAGATTACGTTTGCCCGGTGAATGAAGATTTTTCTCACGACGAGTACGCGACACGAAACGCGTCGAGTGGCAAAGAAAGGGTAAAGACCGAGTTGTTAGTTATTTTGTTCACTCGATTTTGTCTAAGTGTTGTGTTATGAAAAGTGTATACACATGGTATGTTTCTTGAATGCATTCGACGGCTCGTTATTGTCGAGAGAAGATAACAAACAGATCGTAAACTCCACAATTGAGTGGGAACTCTAAAAGCTAGGCGTTGCACCGCGAACTGATGCTGGACTTTTGATGAAAACTTCCAGAGGGACTGTCTGACTACAATAGATTGCTCTTTTCGATGTAATGAACAGATACACTGTTCGAGATAATTAGAGAAACTCGTTCGCGAAGGATGAACACTATCGGACACATTCGTGCATCAGAATTGAACAAAATACTCCATATTTAACACCGTGGGATTTTATTTAATTACCGAGGAGTAAGTCAATTAATTTCAATAATTTTTACATCTGAGTACTTTAAAAATTTCATTTCTTATTCGTCACAAATAAAATTTACTCTATATTTTGATTCTACCATATCGATGTGCTTTAGTTTAAGAATGTTTTTAATTAATATACTGTTTCAATCGTTAAAAATATCGTTTTATATTTTATCTTTAAATTGATCTCTTTTTACGAAGTTTTCTGTTTTGAAAAGTTTCTCGAAAGTTTTGGACTGCGTTAAAAAATAATCCATTAAACGCTCTCGCGTCAGCAGTGGAACCGGAAGTTTAATAAAAGTAGGGAATAAGTTGTTTTTCATCAACTTCGATTTTAATATTAATTTGTGGTGCTCATATTATATTCTAGTACAAGGAATACTCACAGACTGATCGATAAATGTATTATGTATTTTAACGTCATTTATTGTGGTCAATTTTCGAATTATTTTGCAAATTATTTTGCAAATTATTTTTCGGTCACGAGTAAATTTATTTAATTCTTTTGTGCTTGTACAAGAGTCTTTTTGTTTTTTAAATTTAATCCGCTTCGATTAACGAATAAAGGAGCAAATGAAAACTTAAATAATCCAATTAAGAGTACAGGCTGAATTTAGCTATTTTCAATCTATCGCATAAAATATCGACCTATATAATTATTTTGTAATTTACAAAGTCGAACGACGATGCAACGGCATTATTTCATCGAAGCAAAGCGTTCTTATTATAAAGTTACATTTTCCGATCGGCCCCGTGTAATAGTACGTTTAATAGAATATCGATACGAACCAATATATGTTCTAAAAGGTTTTGCAACTCATATCTGCTATTAATATTAGTGGAAACTAAAGGCTTCGTAAATAACACGTTAAAAGTCAATAAATCGATATTTGCCTCAGAAATAACAGTAAAGGGAGGCCAATGATAAATTTAATAACATCTCTTTAAAAATTTCTTTCGTTTATCAATTTTAGACATAATGCACGAGTCTAGAGATTAGTAGTCGTATTTGCAGAAATATTAGTTTTTTTGCAAAACCTTTCTTTCGTGTATTTAAAGATATCAGAACCAAATTTAAATGCATTATAAAATATTTATCATCGGTTACCATATATTATTATAATAGATCATTTTTATTCACCATTGTGTTGTATTTTATTCATCGATATACAACAGTTTGGTGTACTTGTGCTTGTTAATCCTTGTTGGGTTTAAATGCAGCAAAAGGTTTCACGCTCTGATTCAAGGGCTTAAAATAAGTAAAACAAACTTTTTCTTTCAATACAGCTGAATCACTGTACGCTGAATACATTTTATTTAACAGTATATTGTACGAAATATTCTTTCGGTCATTGTGTTTCAAAGCAACAAATGTTGAATTTTCTTAAAATTGTACGTCTTATATTCAACCATTTTACAGACTTTAGTATACGAAATAGTTTAATTACAATAAGAAGATTATTTACCGTCAATTACTTGTAATTTATCGTTATTTACACATTCGATGACGTTAAAAAGATCCGAAGAAAAAAGTAGCAAAAATAAAATTATTGTCGTCTTATTGGTAGCGTGGTTATGATTTGTTAGGCTCGTAGTATTGAAAAATTCTCTCTTCTCGTTCAGTCATTATTATATCTCGAATCGATTTATGATATAATATGAACAAATTCTTATTCGATCGATAAAGTTCTTTTTTGTCAGTTTGTGCGGAAACAAAATGTTGTTCAGTAGAGTCTCGATAATTGCAAGGAAATGGAGCTGAAGATCCTCGCAGGTATCGAGATTCATGCACCGATCGAGGTAACCAATCCAATAAAGAGGACCCCCACTTATACAATATATCCCCCACTACCTATAGTTACTACTACCTGTTACTGCCACTTCCAACTTCATTCGTTGCTAAGTGATCATCCCTTCCACTTGTCAACACAATGCAACGAATGAGGTTCTCGTACAATCGTCGAGGTTGCATTTATCGAGGTTCGAATGTATTTCAAAGGAAATCCAAGACAATTTGATACGATTCGAAACTGTTGTACGAAAATGATACGTAAATATGTTTATTTACAACGACGAATCTAGGGAACAACCAATAAAATTTTCAATTATTGTATAATCGAGTACTTGTTTAATATACGACCACCTTGAAAATCAGGTCTCTTCTTTCACGATAAGACTTTATTTCATAGACGATTAAATTTTGAAGATCAAAAATATAATTTTTATAATCGAGATAACTGTCGATAGTTAGCATCCTTGTTCAAGGAAGGGGAAGTGTAACGAATGAAAAGGGTAACTTGTTACGAAACTTGTATCAATAAGACTGGATTCAGATCTGAACAAAAAATTGATACATTGGAAATTGAAAAAAAAGAATGTACCTAGTACAATGTCAAATGTGCTCAGATTTATCCCATACTTACCTCCTCTCCATGGTTTTCAACTTTTAAAAATAAAAAAGATGCAATATTGTATTATCGGTTGCGAACTCGTTCACTTGCAGACAGTTTTATTAAATAACAGGTTTTGGATTGAAATTAATACGTGTCACATTTATTGTTACAGTTTGTAACTTCGTGGTGCACGACCGCTGTCTCAAGGCCATCGTCTCTCCCTGCTCCAGCATCGCGACAAGTCTCATTAAGGTAAGAATACCCTCTGTTTCTGTTCCTGGCCCTTTTGTGTGACTGGAGATGAGCGAATTCTTCCTAGCGACCTATATTTACGCACTGGTAAGAATACACTTGCCGCGGCTCTGTTCAAATCTTGACACACAATGAATTCGACATCACGGGTACTTGTAACGATTGTACATCCGTAGATTTGATTCTTCCCATTTATCATTATTTTTCTTTTTTTTTTTTATCGAACGACTCGTCCAGTGAAAATTCAGACACGACGAGAAACGATATTGAAACGATGAGAAACAATATGAGAGCCGATAAGAAATAATTCCTCGAGAGATCAGTCGGTTCGAGCATTTATTTTAGAATATTTTCGTACAAATACAATGTATCGTAGAAAGAAAGAAAAATCGCTTCTGGATCAAGAAAAGTACGGTATGTGAAACGATTAATGATTGCCCAGTTGCACACCTTCCTATCTTTTTACAATGTATTCGATATACACGCTACTTGAGTTTGAAAAATAAATTAAAGTTAAACACATCGATGTGTACTCTTTTACGAAAAGGTACATCGAGGAGAAGAGAACTTTATCTAATGTCTGAATATGTACGTACACACGTAGAAAATATCTCTAAGGACATAGTGGGGAGACTGTGTACTCATCTCTGCCCATTATCTCAATTACAAATATTGTGTTCTAGTTTCTTATCCAAACTTCGTTTATACCGAGGATAACACCAAACTCGAAGTCGTAAACGTTTTCTAATATATTGCTCGAACCAACTGATTCTCGAGATTAAATTCAAATAATTTGAAAATCGTATCGAACGGTTGATTGTATTTTGGTTATCTTCGAGACCAGAAAAATTGTTGAGTAGGTTTAACAACGAGCAAAACATTTCGTGTGATTTTTGGGAATGTATAGTAAAGAAGAATGATGTTTTTCCTTGTTGTAGACCCCGGTTGCACACTGTTGGTCCGAACAGGTACATCGTAGAAGAAAATTCTGCAACGTCTGTCGTAAACGGCTCGATGATAGTTTATCCATACAGTGTGAAAGTAAGTGTTTCTTCTGCATTGTTTCTTCCAACGTTATCCTCGCAGTTTCGATGTAAATATACTTCTGTCGGTTTGCAATGGATACGAAGAAATTTCGTTTCGAGTCGTTTTACAAAGTGAACGGTAAATCTATATCTGTTTATGATATATTTTTATAAAGAACAGAGAACGACTCCGAATCAATGTCGAACAAACTGTTTATTATATATTCGAAATTATAAGAGAAGTGACGAGTCGAAACGTATAATAAATAATTTGTCAAAGATTGATACTGAATCGTTTTCTATTTATATTTTTATAAATGATTCCTCTGTTACCATTTTTATAAATGTTAATATATGTACAATTGGTATAAAAAGTATTACAGTATTTAATTGTAACGAAAACATTATAGAACTACGTTTATTAACAAAATTTTAGGAAATAAAAATATATACGTATTTTTAAAAGTTTGTAGAGTTATTATTAAAAGAAAAGGGGGTTTCTTTCTCTGTTGCGAGAATGTTAACAACAATCCAGAAAGTGGTGAAAATGTATGCGTAACAAGTTGTATTCGTACAGTTTCCACTTCGTAACGTAGTGTTTACTATATTTATAAAACAGATATAAATTTGGACAGTTGACTCGAGGCCATTAAAATTTATCATCATTATCTTAAGATAGATCGAAAAGATTTGGAAACAACGGAAGAAGAACGAAAGATTGTAATAGAATTACATAATCAGTGTAAATCACTCAATGAAATTTCTTCTATCGTTCGTAGACTTCGGTCTACGATTTAAGGAATTTAAGAAATAATCGATACGCATGGTTTGCGAAAAATTGTAAAAAATAACCATAGGGAAGTTTGTCCAAAAAAGGTAAACGAGTGCACCGAACGATTGACAATTTAGTAAGTAAAACAAAATTCTAAAATATCGACAAACGAAATCTTTAACGAACTGAAAAATAATTTGAACACTGATGTAAGTAGTAATACAATACGTAATGTTTTACGAAACAATGTCTCGCGAAAAAGTATTATATTTACTTTGTAACTGAAATCGATAGAACGAGATCGACATTCGTTAAAGAACACGTTAACGAGCGAATGAAGTTTTGAAATCGAGTCATTTTTACGGATGAGAGTGAATTCGATATTTGTGACTTGGACGAGCCATCTAAAGTACGGAGGAAAAATAATACGGTGTGCAAAAAAGAAAATTTACGAGCCACGGTAAACTATGGTGGTGGATCGATTTTAGTTTGGAAACGTCTGAGTACTGTTGGTGTTGGTTCTCTTCGTTTTATCGACGTCACTATAAACCACAAAATGTACATCGATATTTTGAAAAATAATCTTCACCAGGGTGCAGAAAAATTTGATTCGAAAGATAATTTTACTCTCTTGCAAGATAACGACTCGAAGTATTGTGCCAGTAATACTCGAGCGTGGATCTTATGCAATGTTACAAAACATTTGAAAACACCGCCACAATGACCAGGCATAAACCTTATTGAACATATGTGGGAATACTTGAAACGAAAAATACGTTCTGACAATGTTTTCGTTAAATGTGATTTAAGGAGGACACTTTTGGAAGAATGTTATAAAATTGCCAATACAATGACAAATAATTTGGTAATACCATACCACGACGATTTCAAGCTATAACAAAATCACAAAAAACCCCACAGAATATTAAAATATTTAAATTTAATCGAACGAATATTTATTACACATATATTTGCACCAGTTTGTGGATGTTTGATAATATTTTCACAACAGACATAGACATTGTATCTTTTTTTGACCATTGTTCTGCAAACTTCTGAAAATATATATATATTTTTATTTGTTAAAGTTTTCTTAATAAACAAAGTTCTACAATATCTTTGTTGCAATGAAGTATTGTACGAATATTTTTTACACTGACTTACAATTATTTACAATTTATCTTTTCATCCTGGCTACCACAAGCTATTGTAACAAACAATTAAGTTTCAATAGATTGTTGAACATAATTGAATTTATTCCAATACCGTCTACGAAATATTATTACGGAACAAAAATTTAATTTCCATTCAAAATACTGAAAATGATCTTGAAATCTTGATAACTATAAGCGATAAAATGGATTGGAATAATACATTACACGGCTCACTTCGAACCGTATACTCGTCTGAACCAATTTTGGCTAAAATCAATACTTACGGAGTTATCGAAGTTCCAGTTGCATGCCCCACCCTGTACAGGGTGTTCACAAAAATGTGGGACATTTTTACGGGATCGATTCTATGTATCAAAATAATGAAAAAAGTTTGTATACACACGTGGCTTATAAACTTTCGTTATAGCAGAAAATAAGCTCACGACACGGTGCAGGTTTATTACTTGCAATATACTGTAACTTGGGATTTTTAGACAGCTGTACGCCTTATTTTCCAGGGCTTTAGTCATGGGACATTCGAATTAATTTATGTTTTAAACCGATTTGTAAGAATCTCGCGCCAATATTCATTTTTTGGAAGGAAAAATTAATTCTTTCCTTCTCTCTTGATACAAAAGACCAAATATTATCATGCTCAGGGAACTAAAGTATCAATCGAGTAACAAAAATAAAATAAGAAGTAAAAATAACAAAAAATCCAAGAATTTAAAGAGTGTTTGCTAAACATACAACACATACTATAATTATATAATCTGTTATATATTAGCTATTGTTATATGTATATATAATCTGGCTACAAAGTTCAAGCGTACAATAGCAACATTCTTGGACAACACATATCAATTTCATCCATACTGTTTATAAATTATTTCAATTACACTTACTACAATATTCAGACATTGGGGTACTTTTAAGTCTATTGATTTATATCTTCGTTAATTATTCAAATCTTTGCTCAATTGCGCTTTATATTATATTGTTTTATTTATTATAGATACGTGCAATCAATTTTAAACGAAACTTTAGAAAAATACAACTTATACGTGTACCTATTGTTTTTAATTACACTGAGCAAAACTTTTTTTTAAATATTCTGTTGCGTATTAAATTATTCGAACGTAATAAAATTTCTTTCTCCTTTCGATCTAATTTTCAATTCTCTCTTCGAATTTACATATTGGATTTTTTTTTAATTCTACCCTTCCAATTAGAAACGGTCATGACGTAGGGATGACGTAGTGAATTAGGTGGACGTAGCTTAAAAAATTAAACATCATACACACACAATACACAACACACACCATACACGGTATACGAACCTTTTTCATTATTTTCAAACGTAGTATCGATCTTGAAAAAATGTTCCGATATTTACTTAATAACTTCTAGAGGAACAAGTATCTACAGATACTGATTTGTGACAATTTTGATTTCAGTATGCGAGTACTTAGTGCACACGGAGTGCCAGGATTTTGCCGTGGCAGACTGTAAAGAAAACGCTACGTACTTACCTGGGAAAGACTTGGCGC
Organism: Ptiloglossa arizonensis; assembly: GCF_051014685.1. NCBI lineage: Eukaryota > Metazoa > Arthropoda > Insecta > Hymenoptera > Colletidae > Ptiloglossa > Ptiloglossa arizonensis. The sequence goes on from NC_135055.1 coordinate 11,632,800, forward strand.
AGGTAAAACACACTCATCACTGGCGAGAAGGCAATCTTCCCAGCAGTTCGAAATGTGCTGTATGCAAGAAAAACTGTTTTTCTGCCGAGTGCTTTTCCGGGTTTCGTTGCGAGTGGTGCGGCATGACGGTAATATTTCTCTTTAAATTGCAATATCGTCTCGTGTGTACTCGTAAGGAATATCCGTAAAGTGCCTCCTCCCCGTTTTCAAGTTTTGATGAAACTTTACAGGTTTCCACAGCGGTTAAAAATAAGGGATATCTTTCTTTTTAACAGCGGTAACTTAAGGGACGAAACTCCAAACTTTTACCCCCATTCTAATGTTACCTTTGAAATTATTGGAGATACAAGGATGTTTCTTAAAATAGAATCTTTGTTGTTTCTTCGGGGAAATAATTTTATTTACCCCCTTTTAATGTTACCTTTGAAATTATTGGAGACACAAGGATGTTTCTTAAAATAATATCCTTGTGGTTTCTTCGGGGAAATAATTTTATTTACCCCCTTCCAATGTTACCTTTGAAATTATTGGAGACACAAGGATGTTTCTTAAAATAATATCCTTGTGGTTTCTTCGGGGAAATAATTTTATTTACCCCCTTTTAATGTTACCTTTGAAATTATTGGAGACACAAGGATGTTTCTTAAAGTAAAATCTTTGTGGTCTCTTCGGGGAAATAATTTTGTTAAACAATTTTGAAAAGAGCGTACAGCGAATTGATTTTATTCTGAATTCTCAATTAGCAGAGAGTATTTGCATTTTGTACAATTAGCAACGTAATACGGGTAATTTTAGAAATCTCTTAGATACATATGTAACGTTGAAGACACTGTTTTACAGGTGAGTTTTTGATATTTTTATTAACTGCCTTTTACCGATGTGTACATCGTGTTATTTTTCATAAATAACCGTACGGTATGTATTTAAAATATTTCCTACTTTATCCAATAGTTTTGAAGTTAGTGTCGGTGAATTATCGTTATTGAAAAAGAAGAAAATATGTATCTATTATTTTTGGCGAAAAGTTTCATTAAAATCAGAGGGAACGCATCACGGATGTGCCTTGTCGATACACGTAATAGAATGTTAAGGTTTTTGGACAGTTATAGTTTTTCAGTGTCCCTTCAGAGGAGGGTAACCCTTAAATAGAAAGAAAGGTTCTTTTTATCACAACGTTGATATCTTTTATTGTCTAATACTTACTTTACAAAAGAACCACGTAAAGTGTTACACACCGAGTTAAATGAAACTTGTCAAGTAAGTAGAGAACCAAAGAATATTAAATCTATGTTCAACCATTTACGTAAACAATAGCTTACGTGATATTTAACAATCGAACCCGCATTTCACGTGCGTTCTGTTCATGATTTTTAGATGTAAAATATTTCGTAAAATATTTCGTAAAATATTTTACCGGTTTTGGTAAATTATTTAATTATATTCGGTACGATGTTGTATATTTAAAAGGATCTTAACGAAACGTTGAAAATTGACATTTTTTGAAATGTGTGCAAAGTCGAATGTATTGTAGGGAGAAAGAAAAATCAGTCCTGAATGGACTGACGAATCGTATTGGATCAGTTAGTAAGTTGTAGTTAGTTAGTATGTCTGCGATTAGGTAGAAATTATTCAATATTATACACGTTCTACTTTCTTCGTCGTATCGCATTCTTCTCAAATCGTAACTAATCTTTCCTTTTTCGTGCAATACTTTAGGAGTTATATACATACATCAGAATGATTAAACCATTGAAAATAGCAAAATGTTTAGTCTGTTTTGCTTTAGGTACCAAGCATGATAAATAATAGGTATGTATATTTTCTCTGGTTTTGCGAGCAATCAGTAACCTCATTGAGACTAATTTGTTTGTTACTAAAGATTGCTTGCGCAATTAATGAAAATATACATACTTGCTATCTATCGTTAAAGAAACGAGTCGAGTGTTGGAATTCTATTAGCGATCTATTAACTCTAGCTGATAAAATTTATTTTCAAGAAAATGTTCACATGTTGGAGTATTTCTAAAAGAAATTGTATCGACAAATTTGGAAGAGTATAGAAAATGAATTTTTTAAGTACAATATCATAGTTCGCCACTATCGTAAATATTTACATTTTTCAATTACAATAAAATGACGAACTTTCAAAGGATGAATGTTGATTATTGCAGATCTCTCCGTCGGTTTTTCGAGAAAAAATAAAAATGAAAGCATTTGCAGAAAATACATTATTCATGGATAGTTTAAAAATATATTCCTTGAAAATTTCAAGAAAATCAAAAATTTCATATTTCTGTTGATTATATACATAAATTTCAATATAATATTTTAGAAGCATGTTCTCAAAACTTCGTTTCTGAAGAACATATAAAAAATCGATTTTTTCAAAAGGCACATACCACCCCTTATCGCGTCTGTGTAAGAAATCTGATCTTCATTAACGATCTTATTATTACAAAAAAAAAAATAAAAAGAATTTCCTCTCTATCGTTGAATATACGTACAATATTTTTCAGTCCACTAATTCTCTAATTGTATACTTGAACTGTCTCCTTATATTTATATACATACTTTAATAATGGTATTCTCGCACGATGATATTTGTAATAATTATATAATATTTATCACGATACTGTACCACATTATACCATTTCTTAACTTTCCAATGAAACTAAAGCCAATCCAGGACGAAATGCAAGAAGAATCGGAAACCTTTACGATGACGCCATACTTGTTTCGTTCGGTTAGATTTTACTCCGTTTCTTGCGTTACTAACGGTTCACGTCGCGATTCTCTGATTACAGTCGCACTCTTACTGTTATAAAAATATCCCGCAAGAATGCACCTTTGGGAACTTGGAACCAATCTACCTACCACCTCATGCAGTCAGTATTCCGCGTACGGAGGTTCCAATGGAGGCGATCATCGGAGTACAAGTACGTCGAAAAGAAGTCCTGGCGCGTGAGTATTCCTGCCGTAAGTGTCTATTGTGCAAATAAACATATAAACTATCGATTAGGGAATGCGTAACACGTGACCGGATATACCAAGTAGTGGAATGAAATTACGTTCGCATACATGTACATAAACTGTAAATATACAGGGTGAGTCACCTGAGACCGGAATCGCAGATATCTCCCGTTGTTTTCGATGATACGAAAAAATAGTTCGAGAAAGGAAACGTTCGATTCCAAGGGGCCCATAACGTGACGAGAATCGTTGTTTTCTTAAATAATTGCCAGTCGAGCATTTTTCTTCTTTTTTTTTCTCAACGGAACCTACCTACGTATTTTTTCACGCAAACGAAAAAGGTACGATGAGAACAATTCGATCGTTTCGTACGAGATTGAACAATTTGAAAATGTAACGTGTTCAAAGTTGTGTCGCAAAGACAGCGCAAATCTATACGTCGTTTGGTTTGTTTCTCGAGTAGGATTGTCGAGAGTGAAATTTTAGGAGGATCGATTGGGTGGTATTCGTTGAAACGACAAGAATGTAATTTCTAAATGATAAAATGTTGGATTTTTATTTACGAGGCCTTAATCTGTGATATATTATGAAAAATCGACATCACTATTTACCATATGGTTTCATCTGGATTCATTTGATTATTTTATGTTTTTAAGCCATTTTACGAGCAATTAACAAAATTACGACACTTTGGACAGTTATTATGCTTTTTGTCTCACGTTACAAAATCGTGAGGTATTTTATGCAAGAAATACTTTTTTTTTTAAATGTTTCAAGTGGAAAAATCCTTGACATATAACTTACATTAAAATTAGAATTTGTTAACATTTCTTTTTCGTTTTACAAAAACAAAGATAACTTGCAAGACTGGTCTTATTTTACTATTCGACGTTGTGATTGTCGTCTTCAAATTGCAATGGCAATATTTGGCTGGAAAAATTCAGTGCATTATTTACAGAAATTACAGAGTATAGCAGGCTTCTTAAATTTTCTTTCTAATAAGATTAGATTATTAACTTCCTCGTAAGAAGAAATTATTAACGACCCCGAGTTTCATCAAATCTATAAATACAACTATGAATTCCACTAATCAATTTCACTAATCAATTCCACTAATTCAATCTTCAAACTATTGTAGTTTAATTCGTAATAATAATTATTATGCAAATATATTTTTTATATACGGATAGAATATTTTAATATTTAATTCTGAAGTAATAGGAAATATATTTTATGTTTTTTTGAATTTTCTACGACCTCAAAGAATTTTAAGGTGACTTATTGATGTATATGATACTGTTTCGTGGCTTGGAGAAGTTGAAGCATCGAATTCAACATTGTTTTTGGGAAACAAGGTCAACAAGATCAACATCGATGATCGAGTATAACAATTTCTGAAAACTCGTGCCAAAACGTGTGTTGAAATGGACGACGGATATATCGAACATTCGCTATAAATAAAAGTAACATTTGACTAGACAAAGCATCTTACATCTTGAACACGAATGACTGTGAAACTTATATTAGGTAAGTCTTTTTATACGTTTAATTGATTCATCGTATATATTGTTTGATTTCTGACAAAAGAGATCAAATAGATTTGCGCTTTTCAACTCTCAACTGACAATTTTAAACACGTTTTATTTCGAAATGTTTTCAAAGAAATCGTGAAACACACGTTAGTTATCGAAATGAAATTAATATTTACGTATAGTGTATATTATTTCTAATACTTCGAAACGAAATAATTAAATATGTAGCTTTAGCACGCTTTGTTTCTTCGTGAATGTTTCGAGCACAAATTTGGGTCTTCTTCGTTATAACGGAATCATAAAATATGCATTAATTCGAATATTATTTTAAAATAAAATATGAAATATGTCCGAGATAAACGAATTTTTTTATGATTTCGATTCAAACGTAATAAAAGGTAACTATACAAATTTACACGAGACGAAAGATTGTTATCGGTAATAATCGTTGTATCGATGAAATTTTACAACAAAACAATGCGTTTAAAATGTTTTTTACAAACTCTCAAATATGTCAGAGTTATACTCGTAGGAAACTTATGCTCAATCAAAACTGAATGTTCTTACTTGAACAGAGAAAACGCGATTAATTAAAGAAAATAACGAAGATTGGAAAGGTAGATGTAAAAAGAAGGAAAATAAAAACGATTAATATTTTCTCTGGTGTTCTTACGTGTAAATTGTTATCTTAACGTAAATATGTAAATGCATTGCCCCAATCTCATGTAAGTTTTTATATTTGCATTCGTCGCGTTTACATTCGCAACGTATCATCGAAAAGTTCGTTTTGTCTGTAACATAATTTCATTTCGGTTCGTTTTTATTTTATTCACCCGAGGAGAACCCACATATCGTTACAAAATTTCAAGTAGAAAATGAATTATGCCCGTTAAAGCTACGTATTCGATTGAATTGATATTTTTTATTATTTTCTACCGTTTCGTCGTTGGACATTAATAAAGTGTTAACGTTTTCACGAGGTGTCGAAAAATTCGAGGAAGTCTTCCGATCGTGTAAATATTTAAAATCTAATCTTAAAATATCGATGATATTAAGTATATTAAACTCAGATAACAAATAATGGCTCCATTCGAGTGTTTCGAGTTTCATAGGCGATCGAGCTTCTCGATATTAACGTGTACAATTTTCCAAGTTCTTTAACGAATCGTCACGTTGTTAATATTCGATTTGTATCGTTTCAAAAATTAACAAACACTGTCGTACAAAGATCAGATTGTACTCGATGCGTAAACGTCTGTGCTCATAGCAACGTTAGCAAGATATGTTAAATTTAGTTAGAACATTCACGTTCTGTGTGTTTCTCATATGCAAATAGAAATCTCTCCTTAATTTTTACGCAATATTCATCGATTTCTCGTCTTTTCATCCGATCGCTAATTTCTACAAGTCTAGGAACGTATTCGTAGAAAATGAATACAATACTTCGAGTTGCTAGGACAAGTCTCTCCGCGAACGATAATGTTTATTATCTTATATCACGAGGTAACGGGAGGACGAAATATATAAGATAATTTCCATTATCTGTATCGGAGTCAGCTGCAAAGAAAAAAAAAAGAAAAAGAGTATCGATATTATCGACTTTTTTTAGACGTAAATCTTTTGCATGATGTTTAGTACGCGTGTGAGAACACCGCTCAATTTTATAATATATACGTGTTACCTCCTTCAGAGCATGCTATGTTCAATCTGTTGAATAAAACAAGAACTCCCATTCGTGTTTCATTTTTTTTTCTTTTTTTTTTTTTTTTGTAACTCTCGAACTTGTTTCTGTCATGAGTCTCTTTTGTGTTTCCACGTCACTCGAGTTTTCTGTCGAGGTCTCTCTAATTTCCTGCAAATACCTTTCTCTAGTGATTATTATTCAACTGTATTGCAGTTATCTCGCACTCTCAGCTTTTCACGTGCCGAAGGGAGGCACATGAAACCGTGAATTTGACAATTGCCCGACGATACGTAACTTTGCTTCGAAAGTATGTTCTCGAGCACGAATTGCTCAAGAGACGCGCATTTCTTTTTATTCGTGCTTGTATTGGAATTCAAGGGTGGAAATTCTCTTTAAACGTGAACGAGCAAATCCTTCATTTGCCAATCTTAATGTTTTCAACACTATATTGGATCCTCGTCGACGATACGATAATTGTGAAATTTCATACGAATGTATTTCTTTTTTTCTATAATTTCAGCTCGTATCGACGAAGAGAATTCAACGTAGAGTTAAAAATGTGACGATATTTAAGATTGTCAAATAAAAAGATAAGCTCGTCTACGATTAAAGAGAATTTTAATTTTTACTCACAGGCAGAAGAATTGGAATTTGTCAAATTTAAAGGATTGAAATTGTCATTCGAAGTTCGAAAGTTATTATTTTGCAAACGATGAATTTCAACTCGGTGAGTTTCAAATATTTTGGAAGTTCGACTATTGAATATTTCGACAATAGTCGAAATCAAGCACATTTGTTTAAAATAATAGTCGTTTTCGCTCCTTTCATTGTTGTCGATCGTCTGCTCTTGCCATCGTTTCTGAAATTCATAATATATGAATATTTTTTTTAAATAGCGATTAGTGTGATCCGTATATTTCCTAAAATGCAAATGTGTACAAATTATCGAGATAAAACTAGTCGTTCGCAGAATGATAATTTTATACCATCAAGGGGTTCTTTCATCCCTTGAGTGTAAGATTGGCTTTAAATTCGTATCTCTTAAATTTCAATGTTCTGGAATATATTTTCAAGGAGTACAAAATGGACTCCTGGACGCCTAAGTAAAGTCCCTTGTGACACGAATTTGATGTAACGAGGTATCAAAATACAACAACTAAAAATGAACCATAGTCGAATAAAATCGTCTATTTATTTTTTAAAGATAGTTTGCAAACCTTTGATTTCACAATAACAAGTTTGAATCGCAAAACACGTTCAAATCGTTCATCTTCTTGCCAAAGTGTCGGCTACTATAAATTACTGACAATATTACAACGATGTTGCATATGAACAGCATAGAACATCACTTATTATCATATATTCGAAATAAAATATGATTTTGTTTAGTATTTCGGTAAGATAATGTTCTTACGCGTCGATAAAAGTTAATTCCAATATGGTTGTTATCGAATAGCGTACGAATTTCAATCGTTTAGTCTCGATCTTCGAAAATTCGCAAATTTACGAAGCGAGCTCAAGCATCGAGTGCGAGTGCATCGTATGCATCGTATGCATTTGTATGCATTCGTATAAACGGTAAGCGGCTCGGTATTGACGATTAAAATAAGACAAAAATTACGTGTGATCTTACAAACCGTTTACATTTATTATTGTTGATCGAATCGATGGCTTCGCGTTATATTTATTATTAGTTCTCACGTTCAGAAGTATGCTCGTAGCGATAAATAACAAAGATAGGGAAGTAGTCAATGCGCTCAGAATGCGTTTCGATTTTTTGCTTTTAGGTTCTCGTTAGAATCGAAGCGTTTATTACTGAAACTAATCGGTGAAAGTAATTCGTTAAATACGTAACGTTATAACGAAGACAAAATTGTTGTTACCTTCAAACGGACAAATGTTACGAAATTTCAATTCGCACAGTTCAGACACTTGAAATTAGTCACACGTGTGCGGAGATCAAATTTGCGAACACTATTGCCCGTTCGATGAAAATAGGAAGCGAATGTATTCTTGGGAGAAAGAAAGATCGATTTTAGAAAGAATCTTGTTCGATCGAATTTCGTACGGTTCACGACTGTGTAAAAATTACACAACGTTGTTCTCTTTTTATTTATTCGTCGCACCACGTCTCCTTAACACTGCTGATTACAGCTGATCTTTCTTTCACTTTGTAATAAACAACGGATTATTACCACGTAATCCCCACTGGTCAGCTGTGTCGACACGTAGTGACGCATAATGAGTCGAAACACGAAAAGAAAAGAAACGCGACATATAATTAAAAATACTAATAGCGGAGCTTCCATTAGAGAATTAGAGCTAAAGTATCTCTCCAAAAGGAACAGAAAATTACGTAATATTTTTCCACACAATTTCCAGGGAAGTTTCTACAAATTTTTATCGCAACTGTGTCAAACACGATACAATTTAGAATGATTCCTGGCCGATCCCTGATCACGTGGATATTTCTTTAACCGCCCTTTGTTTTCATATCGAACGGACAACAGTTAATATTTACATAACACTTTGAATGACGTGCTTAAGTTACCATCAGAATTGCTGGTAAACGTACCTTTCACTGCAATATACCTTTCGATTTCTCGAAAACAAGTTTGCGACCAGAGTATCTAGTTTGCGTATATTTGTGAACATTATAGCTTCTGTGGCTGTCGCTGTTATTAATCGCTATCATCGATGTGCACTTAATAGGCGTAATTACATTTACGATTATTACATCGATTCATGTTGCTTGACAATTACTATTACACGGAGTTCCCGGTGAATACACAGGAGAGTCGATGTAATTTACGAAAACTGTGACCAGCGATACTATTTAAGAACAAGAAACTCGGTAGTATGCGTAATTAAATTGTTAATGTAATAGATCTAGAATTAAAAAGGTATCGGTTAAGCACTCGCTGAATATGAAACGAGCACGGAGTTCTAAGCTTTTATAGTGTCTATTTTACTTTTATTTTTTTTTTTTTTTTTTTTTTTTTTTTAATAGAAGGAAGAGAAAACTTTTTGACGATTATTGTGTCTAGAATATAGTGAATGACGATTAAAATAAAAGTTCGTGGTGTCGTGTGTCACCTCACCATACTGAGTGTTTGCGATTTAAGTGTTAGCACGCCAATTACACGTTTGTCGATGATACAATACAGGTTCACGTTTTCATAGCGAACCTTTTTGGTTTTTTTTAACGTAGTTTATACTTTCCTTTTTGTCATCAACGCAATGGCTGGTACCGAATCGTTTTTTCGTTCAAACAATTAAATCGTTGAAAGTCAAAAAGTTTGAATATTTATCCGTTAATTCTTTCTATTCAACGTGCAAATTAACAGATCGTTATGTTTATTGGCAAGTGATCGTATTGATTAAGTATATCGCGTCGAAGAGTAACATTCTGATAGAAACTCGAGCAAACTTCTCTTTATTGTAAATGATTAATAAATATTTTTCCTCGCGCGGAACAATGACGAGAAAAGTAGTATACCGTGACTTGATTGGACGTTTCTTTTAGAAGTATTTTGCAAACAAATTTAACATTTGAATACGTTGACAATCGCTTCTATTCGCGAGATTGTTATAATACGATGGAATACTTTTACGTCGGTTCTTTCACGTTGCTTATTAAATATAACCGAAAAATATATACATATATACGCAATTTTTATCTCGACCCTTTCGGTGCTATAGCTAGATACTTGAAAGTATATATCACAGAAACGGTGCAATGCACACGACCGTATTCAGCAACACGACGCGTGTCGAGCGCTTTGGTCTTTGCTCCGAAAGGGTTAAGAAATATCAATACAGATATAGATCGTGGTCACGGAAAAGGAAAAAGTCACGAGAAACGGAAGTATAATTATAACCGTCTGTAACACCGAGCGTGACTCCGAGGTTACAGAAATTCGTATTCTCAAAGATCGATATCGTCTGTTCATCAATGTACGACCACCGAGAAAACAATTAACAACTATCGGTTTACGTATTAAAATGGACACGATCAAAAGGTTACTTTCGTTAAAATTTACCTTTCAATTCGTGCACCGTTAACAATGTTCTATCGTGTAATTTTTTTTTTTTCCCCGGCAGTTAAAAATGATTTGATTTATCGTGGATTAAAAGCGAGAACACGCATTGAAATCACCTGTGTTGGGAGACGCGGAATTCACGTGTCTACGATTAAATCGCAGGCACCCGCGTTGTGTGTAACTGTAATCGAAAACGGAAGGGAAAATTGTGTAGAGATCAGACTTGTAATGGTAACCGTATAAAAAGCTCGGTCTACCATTTGCTTCTATTTGAAGATAACATCGGAGAGCAATTCGATTTCGCTGAGAGTGAACAAATTGGGGCTGCAGGCCGCCTAGCCGAAGCTTTGAGGCGCCTTTCACTAGTTTTGCCACGTAGCTGCCATGGAAATTGTCATGCTTCCCCTCCTTATGTTCGAGGTATCTAGAATATTACCATCATCTGACATTCGTCTTGTGTGAGCATAATCGATGTTGAGATGTTAGCGCGAACCGAACGGTACGAACGGAACTTGCCGTAGTGATTAATTGTTCTTTGTACATTACGCTTCCTCTGTCTGTCTCTTTCGCTTTTTAACTTTTCTTTTTTACTTTCGTCACTATACCACGCTATTTACTTCTCTCTGATCTTTCAACATTGACCGTGGAAACGAAGATCACTACAGGATGCCGCTTTTTTCTACACCCTTTCGGTATGAGCGACGATGCTTCGTGCTTTTAATCGATATTTGTCTTTCGATCCAGAATGCTCGAATCTTTGCAAATATCACGTGTATATAAAAACGAACGTTACGGTTTAGGTTCAGGAATTACGGAACAGCGAATTATAGCGCATTGTAAGTGATAATTTGGTTTTTGAAACGTGTACGGTAATTCTTAGTGTCAAGTTCGCTTGAATACGGGGTGGGTAGCGATTTTTAGCTCAACCCGAGACCGAGTTCTTTTTGTTCTTCTTTTGACAAAGAAAGAGATAAGGATAGTACCGAGAGCGAGTGAGACGAACACTAATGAAAAGGAACAATTTTTATATTTTTCATTCTATTTTTGCTAGAGATATTGACAATGAATTGGCGAGTTTCTAACGGTGAAAATGTATTTAAACGTAGTTCGACTGAGGAAATGTTTGGATTCAGTTTCATTGGAGAAACTTTGCTATTCTATTGATAATACCGTCAAGAAGATGTAATGAAAAATAAAAATATTTTCATTAGTTGATGAAATTTAATTAGGCACTCGATAAGGATCGCTTTCGCTTGCGAGAGCGTTCTTGGGTAACAATTGTCACTTGAAAGCGGGGATTGCTGTATATATCGATAAATTTAACAAGATCTATTAGGTGGTTGCTTAACCGTGGAGAAACGATTGATGGGGACCAGATCAAACGATTAGATTATCATTTAGACCTATATCGTAGCTAAGATGTGACATTTGACATTATTTAAAAGAAACGAATCTATGGAAAAATGACAAGAACTGATGGCGAATCAAGAATCTTGTTTAATTTGTTGAACTGTATTTATCTGTTCATTTAATGAGGAGAGATCCAAAATTTGGAAATTTTTTAAATTATAGAATATATAGAAGGTATTTTGATAAATAATAAGCTATTTTTGTTTGCTACTCGAATTCTCTTTGAAGGGTTCCTTTTCTCAAACGATAGAATATATGGAACAATTTAGATGCACAAAGTAAAGAGTATTATATTATGTTGTTATTTAAAAAAATAATATTCTTTGTATATTTCGAAATTTTTGTAATTTGTTCAATTTTGGAGTTTAAAAGTAACTTCATCAGGGCTTCAAAGCTTTAAGCTTCTTTTATATTTGTTGTTACTGAAACGATAGATTAAAAAATGACCATGATACTTAGATTACTATTTCAATTTTAATATAATTTCCAATTTATAATTGAATTATACGTGAAAATGTGATGTCCAATGTGAAAATAATAATTAAATTACAAATGTCCCAGCAAATACATATTTTTATGGAAAAAATGGAAATAAGAAATTTATTCGATGATAAAATCACAAAAAAGTTCAATCATACTTTTTAGACTCACTTCTCATTAATAATTATAATTTCGTGTTCAAACGAATGTGAAAGTTATTGTTATTCAATGATACTTTTTGACAACGTCATACCGAAAGGGTTTACAATTTGTTCTAAAAAGGATGTATTCCATTTTTATTTTTGAAGAAAGATATATTTGAGAGCGCTGCTTTTTTAACTATTAATTTTGTTCTATTTGACAAAGTGTTGCAATTAATGAGCTTGCTTTTGTTATATGACCCCTTTATTTTTAAAATGACAACTACTTTGTAACTTTAATTGGTATTTATATCTATATACTTTCTTGTTTCAGAATACATTATATAGTAATTTGATATTCTTCTTAAACATGTACAAAAAGTATGTAAATGGATATAAAAAGTATATAAACAGTCGATGAAAGTGTTAATTGTCAAAATTCCCAAGTCGTTGAAAAATTAACACGAATGTTATCCATATTTGAATTTCAATTAAGTGTACCTCTTTTTTAACATACTAACAATTTATGTATAAGAGATTCATAGTTTTGTAACGCTGATTAAAAACATCGAAGAAGCTTATTCTAATTCGTAATTTAATAACAGTTTTGTAATTGTCTATAAGCTCAGTGAAGTTTTCACAATTTGATTCAACGTATTATTTAAGTTTATTTTTAAAATTTCAATATATAATTTTCAACCTATTTATAATAAAGTATAACGTAATTACGTGATGGAACTGTTCTTCCATTCTGTTCATTCTAAATCAGTATTACGCCATTTTAAAAGTACAAGGGTCATATTTTTCTTAACTATTGGAAGTTCGTACCACGCCAGAGATGGGTATCATTGCTTAGTATCGATCTTAGAGAAATCGACCCATGTATTCAAGTAAAATTAATCGAATAAAATAAACGAAATTAAAATTCGGTTCTTCAAAACTGTGAACACTTCGATAAACTTTAATTATAACGAATTCTAGTGATACTACATATTGAATGATCTCTCTCGCTTTATGAAATTGTGTTTCAAAAATCTTGGTTTTTATATCATTACTTTACTTAATTATACATTTTATACCGAATATTTTCATTCGTCCGTTTAAATTCATACTTTTAAACGAATCTCATCTCTGTCGTATACATATAACAAACAGATTACCGTCTCACCGATAAATTAATTTTTAATAATTATATGTTACTACACAGCCAATAGGGTAAAGATGTCACATTGTAAATGTAAAAAACGCCGAGTGCGTAACAGACACAGTTTTTGACTTTTTTAATTTCAGACGATTCCTCGTTGTATACGCAATGTTACGAAAAGTTAATATCAAATGCGTACTACACGCGTGGAATTAAATTTTCGCGGATATCTTGGGTTTATTATTAAACCGTACGTCATGTACATGCAAACGATAAAGTAACTGTTCTTTTTTACAAAAAAGTAACGTTAATCACTATGATTTAAATTGACCCTTTGGAAACGGAGAACCTTTAGTCTGGATGAGACAGTTTTGTTACTGTCGTGAAAATAATATTGACGCGAGAATTATTTCATTCGTTTTATAAGTTTATTTCATATAACGAATTGCATTATAAATATGCACAAATTGTTTTACTAACTCCGTGTTACACACTATTTTGCAAGAAACTAGTAAAGGTATAAATATATATAAAGGTATAATAATATACTCTTTTTAAATTTCTTTTTTGTACTTCTGCGTTACACGAGTATTATTAATATTATTTTTTATTTTATTTCTTTACATTTTCTATTGTATTTACTGTGATACACACGTTGCCTTTACATAACTATTTATACCTAAGTATTTTTTATACAATGTGATAAAGACGTTAGTGCTATTTTTATTATTATTACTATCGTTATTGTTATTGTGATTAACAGACAGCAGCTACAAAATTTTTAATGGAACAGTAGGTAAATTCTCATATATTTTTACATAGATTTTATTTAAAATATCTTTCAACATGTTTTAATAGCAACTCGGACACTAAAAGGTTATAAATTGGTTTCATTACAATACATACTCTTTTCTATTTACAAAAATAATTTTTATTAATTTTATCGGATAAATAGCATTTTAAAAATATTTTGGAGACGAGATACCTACAGAAGCCAGTTTCAATACGAAAACTTGGTATCGTAACGATGACTAGGTTTCTGTTTCTCATCCTTAATTGTGCAATGAAGAAACCTTATGCAATATTTATTTCTATCTTCTTACCGCGCCATAGTTTTTTTTTCGGTGTCAACCATTTTTGAATAATTAATTCCACAACATATCGACGAGATTATTCCCAGTGTTCGAACCGAAAAAAGTGTCCTGAGCACCCCCAAACGCCTGTCTCCAAAAGGTTAATAACTACCGTCCATTTTGTTGACCGATAGATTCGCGTGTCGCGTAAATCGCACTGAAATTTCCGATGGAACGTAATAACGATTAATTTACATTTCAGCGAGCGTAGGATCGATCGAACGATCACGAAAATGAGACCGCAGCTCGCGTCACGTTATCGATCGTCTCTATGAATGTTTGTTACTTTGTTAACATTTACGTTCTAGCATGTGTGTATGTGTTGCTTCGGTGCATGTACTGTCACACTCAGCCCGCTGGATGCTATGAGAGTTCCGTGACGCTTATCACACCACTATGCAGTGCAAACGAAGCGCAAGAATGCTACTGAATGAATCTCCTTCCTATCATGTGTGTTCTGCAAACCCATCGTGCCCGATGGTAAGAGGTATCACTTATTCTTGGAAGTTTGAAAAAAAAAAAAGAAAAAAAAAAGGATTGCGTTGTAGCGCCAGTATATGTAACGTGTGTGCTCCCTTTCCCCTCTTCTTCTCACTAACATCTCATATGGTACCAATTGTTATAGAACGCACAGATCTGCACCTTGTAGAGTGTCCGAAATGTTTAGTGCATAATATCGATGATCGAAGCAGACAATAGGTATCCAACAATGGCATGTCTATTCAATATTTCCTAGCGTTCAAAGATCCGAAAATTCTGTTCAAATGTTCGTACACGACTATCGTCGATATTGAACACGACAGTTATCGACGGAGACGTCGGCCACGGGACACGAGATTCGTTAAAATTATGCACTAAAATTTCCAAAGCTCCTCCACATGTAAGTTACGTTGATTTCGTCTCCAGACCAACGATATTAATTTCTCTATCAGTTCGGTATATTAGCGCTTTGATAATAGCAGTATTATAGTGTCAGCGGTGTCAAGGTCCAGTCGGGGCGCAAGTTGGCCCGCGATACATATGTATATCCGTGTCCAGCGATCCCGTAAAAACATCACCGGGGAGGTGTGATAGCTACTATAGATGCTTTTCTTACCATACACCATTAATGTTATCTGAGTAATGGTTGCCAAGCGTGTTAATATACTTGCATCTTTTAACGGTAGTTGATGAAACGAGACGATGCATTTTTACACCCGAGTTTCGATGGTGTGCTGTACAGAGCCGACGCGTGCGGAATGTCAGGAGCCACGCGAGTTACAAGACGGACGTACGATTTCGTTTTTCAGCGCGGAGCATATCGGAAGAGTTCAGCAGCGGGGACGCGAGATACCGTGACAATGGCGATTCGGGGCAGGGTGGTACGGGGCACGGTCGTGATCCACGTTCACCGAAGGAGAAAGAAGATAAAGATAGAGGTGACGAAGGTATTTCAATACGTTTCATGTGGCTGGCCCTCAATCGTCGAACTTTTACCGATCTCCTGTATTCCCATAGAGATGATCAAGGTATACGACGGCAACAATTCCCTCAGACGGCGGATATTCCGCGTGATCTGCGTGCCTCGGCAAGCCACCACGGAACAGGTCCTCACCTCGGCGCTTCGTGCATTTCACATTACGAAAGATCCCAGTACGTAGACCAATAGCAACCTTTTCAAACAACGGTGCGCGTTATTTAACGTTAGTGGACCCGGTTAAATAAAATATTATTACAATATCCAATTTAGAAATATTGAACAGTTATCCACGTTCGGTTCGAAACGTCGGAGGTCGTGTTATTTTTAACGAAAGAGGGTAAAAAGAAACCTTTGGAAATTTAGAAATAGTTTATGCTCTACTTGGAATTCAATTTGAAGGCTTTATTGTACGAGTTCGTCATATATTTACTGGTGGTTTAGACGTTATTAAACTATTTTTTACTAAATATTGTCTGACTTCTGCATGCAAAATGATCGTTCGTAACCAATAGTGGTCAAAGGGTCGTAGTAATTTTCTCTTATTTTATTCTAGAAATTTCAAACCTTTGTTTACAAATTTTTGATGTATAATTAACCAACTAAATTGGAGATGAACGCACAGTGTTCTTTCTTAAGTTGTCACAGACTGAAGTTTGAGCTGTGACAACCTGAGAGACAGTACTGTAATAAATAGTAGAAACCATAAATTGAATGCCTATACCAGCCTATATTATCTCTATCGTTGCACGAACCTCGATACTTGCAACATTTTCCTGCAATTATCGAGGTTCTTTTGCAACTTGAGAAATTACTTCGAAAAACAAATCGTCTTGCAACTGGTTGAGAAAATAATAATTTGCACTTACGTAAGACAAATTATTTTTATACGAATATCACAAGTGACCAGTCTTCTTAAAGCAAAAATGAAATGTATAAACTAACTAAAGATATTAACATCGATTGTTCGAGAAAATTCGCCCCGAAAAAATGCAAGCTACGATATAGAATATTTTATCCAACTTTTACGTTTCAAGTATCTTTATTGCTATTAATAATGCGTAAACAATGTTTCAGAGAGTAAATATTATAATTAGGAAAGTATTTTTGCAACATTTTTTTTTCGTGCTCTTGTATTTAACGAAGAAACTAATTCTTGCGTATACAACCCCGTGACTTTCGGTTAACCTTTGGCAACATGGTTCTCTGCTAATAATTCGTTGGTTGCAGAAAACGTGTTAAACGAAGTGTCACGAGTTTCACACGGTTTTGCTTTTTCGATTGAATGTGACATTTTCTTGTTCATGGTTATCCGAAGGTCAACGTATCATGTATACGTATGTGCATGAATGTGTTTTCTGTAGATCGAAATACAGGTAACTGTTTTGGTATATTTAAACTGAACCTTTCGAGTTAAGAGCATCGATTGGATTTAATGTCGTTAATTGAACGCAACATTTACTTCATTTTCTCCACAGGTAAATTACAATAGTACAAGCTTTCATGTTACGATAACAAAACAAAGAACATATACGCTTAATATTAATAAATCCAGTAGAGTTGTATTCCTGTACTTCCTTCTTACGAGTTGTTCTTTTTATTAATTTTATATTTGCAAAAGCATCGAATATAAATGAAAGTAATGATATCAAAAATGTTTGATTTTACCAGAAATTCATGTACAAGAATTGAACACAATATCCAGCAAATATTGTATTGAAATTTATAGTTATCGTGTTAATAATATTCTGTGCCACGAAACACTCGCGTTAGAAAATTTATGTTTCTGGTAACAAATCAAATTTGTAAACGTACACAGGTATCGATAACATTTATGTGAACTCAATCTGTCAGACGTGTATGTACACCCACGACACAGTTAACCATTATATTGTACTCCCACGTAAAGATCGAACTGACAACTACAAACAGAATAATTTCATATCGGTGGAAATATTCCTCCTCGTACGCTTTGTATTAAATGTTTCTCTTTCAGTGTGGAATCAGTTAAAGAAGATATTCTGTAATTTTCTTCGATCACCTTAACTTGGAATTTCTGGACAACAAACATTTAAACAACGATTTAAAAACATTTTATTAACACATTTACATTATGAAATGACCCTCTTTAAGAATCTCATATTTTGAACGCTTTGCTATTAGTAATTATGATATTTATTCGAAAAAATTTTATTTACGTAAGATTATGATCACTTTGTTCAATTGACACACTGTTATCGTGAAACTTTTGAAAGTACATTTCTTTTATACCGGATGAGACAATTTTTTTTATCAAATGCCTATCTTTTAAGTTATTTATAACAGTATGCCTATCTTTTAAGTCTATCTAATAAGTTTTAACGATCTTAATAATTAACAAGGTATTCGTGAAAATGTTGTGAAGATTCATTAATTGTTCTTCCCACGGTAGGTGTTCAAATAATGGAGACGTTCAACAATTCATTTCAATATCTACCATTGAACCCACTAGAAAGTATATTAGACAGATTTTAAATATTAATTTTTTTAAAACGAAGAAACTCTCTTTCAATCGTAACACGCCTAATTGTAGTTGCAATTTATTCGGGGAAAAGTTAAAAATGACTTCTTTTTTGTCCAATTCAGGCAACTTTTACCTCACCGACCTTTATGCTACCGAAGAGACCGAATTATGCGATTCAACGCCAGTTCTAAACTTGAATCGCAAAGAAGGCAAACGTCCGGCAGTCTTCTTACGATTCAAGTAAGTTCCAGCTGGAGATCTCACAAGGGAATACGTCGTTCTTGCTCATTTATTTTTAAAAGAAGATCTTTTAAATATCTTCATATCAAATCTTTGATATCACACTTATCGAGTACAAATTCACTACACATATTTCTACGTACTTTGCCTACTTGTTTACACTTTTTCATGTATTAATGATTGTTCATTCGACGATTGTTCACGACTTATATTATCCCGTCAAAATAAGTTGTTCGATGATGCTCACAATTCAAACAATTGTATCTCTCCGAACCAAAACAACAAGATTGATTCTTCTTCCGATTCTTTGAACTAGAATATTTTAAAAATAATCAAAATTGCAAACTTGCAGCACTTTCAAAGAAAAAGTTCGATTTTTCACCGAAATTTAAGCCTCTATTCTGCATAACAATGAAAGTCTTTTATAAATAAAATTAATCCTAGTTCCCACCATAGAGAAGCCTGTACTTTATCTTTACAGTATTTCAAGTCGAACGGTTAATTACAATTGAAGATATCGTGAACACTAGTTTGAATATGTTGTTTCGAGATGTAAATTAATCTAATTTATTTAATCTGGTCGATATATCGAATTTTTATGAGCACTTTGTCATTATGTATTCTCTGTGTATACATTTTCGAAAGAAAAGTTGAAAAAGGTTTGATATTTTTAAAATTGCAAACCAAACCTACCCCCTTAAAGCGTTTCGCTCGTAACTGAGCTCGATTTCCTGATTACAGGGACAGTCAAGCTGGAGAAGTACGCGTCTATCCAGGCAAACTGCAGGTGTCAGAGTCATTTTGCATAGTACCTGTCACAGAAACAACAACGGTCGCGGACTTGATCGAGGAATCGCTTCAGAAGTTTGGTTTGGAGAATTTCAGGTCGGAAGAGTACAGATGCAGCGAAATTCTTTTGGACCGCGGTGGTAAATTTATCATTCGTTCGATCAGCCTATTTACACCTTTATCCCTGATACTTTTTAACTTCGACACGATTCACGTCCATTGGATCGACGACGATTCACAATGCACTTGGTTCTGTTTTCAGTTTTCGTAATCAGCGGCCACGTTATCACGAAATAGATATGTTCTTAATATTTTCACGCGATGGCCCGAAATTTGTGGTACAATAGGGAAGATGGTGATTGTGTATGAAGGAATGAATCGAAAATATGAAATGAAATTTTTTTACACGGCGATTCGTTTTTGAAAAAATTGAATTGAAAAATTTGTCGGACTGAGATCGAGTTAACCAGTGTGTCCGTCCAATATTTATCATTTCTACTTGTTTCGATGTTTGTAAACATTGGTGGTGATGTGGTGTCTATTTTACACCGATTTTACTATCTTCTAGCTAGTTAATACTAATTGAAGCAGGTAATCAACAATGTTCACAAATACCAACGCAATTAGAAATAACAAAGAACGAACAGACGCTTTAGATAGGTTACAAAAAATTTATTTACATTTTCGATTTATTTTCGCACGAAATATCACTAACTTTTCAACTTTATCACGAATTTTAGTTCGCTTTATTCATAGTATTTTGTGTGAAATTAGTGTCCCCTATTGGATACTAATTTACTGTTGTTTCACACGTTTTTGTATATTCGTATACCGTTGTTGTCGGTATTGTAAAATTCGCAACATCCTGACACAATCGAGTATGTTACATCCCGATAGTATCTCTTTGATTATTCTCACCGATTTATTCGTTCATTTCTATCGTTCTTTAATTGCGACAATATAATAATCACGTACAATTACTTGCATTTGTCCAGTCACCGAAAGAGTTTTAACTCGCGACGAGAAACCATGGCAAATTGTCAAGCAGCTAGGGAAAGACTCGATCAGGCAAATGGAGTTGATGCGGTTTTACCTGCAGCTGAAACAAGATCCCCACGGACCTAATTTAGCATTATTCGTGGGTAATCTGCCGCCAAATCTCTCTGAAAGAAGTTACGAAAACATGTTGACCGAGTTTTTAGGCAGAGGTAAACAACTCTGAATGAACGACAAAACGAGAGAAATTTCGAACGAAGATAAAGCTGTTGTTGATACTCTTAATTAATCATTGGTGTATCGATTTTTCCTAGAAAACAAATTTTCCTCGATCGGTCCCATCTATTACGAGTACGGATCTATGGTAATTATTTACGAGGACGCGAATAAGGCAGTCAGGGCGTTGTACACATTACGAGAATCAAAATACGAGGACAAACATCTTTTAGGTATTGTTTCACGCATCCATCGGTCGATTTAATATATGTTTCACGGTGTAGGAAATAATCGATACGATATTTTCCTCGTTACAGTTATGCTGTTGCCGAGTATCGAGCCAAGCATGGTCCCATCGGGGGTGCAACCTTTGCTCGTCTTTGTGAATGTAAAATCTGGTGGTTGTCAAGGACTTCAGTTGATCTCCAGTTTTCGTAAACTTTTGAATCCGTATCAAGTGTTCGACCTCGACAATGGAGGCCCACTTCCTGGGTACGTAACAGACAAATAATAATGCAATTCGTTCAAATTGTTCTATTAGCGCTTAACTGAATTTTTAGGCGCAATTCTTCCGTAAAAGTATATATAGTTTTTATTAATATAATTGAAAATATACATTTGATAATCTTACTCATTAATCTTATAGTAATTTTATCTACAATACTCACAAGGGACAAATAAAATACAAATAGAATAGTTATATTTCCCTTTTGAAATCGAGAAACTTTTATATTGAACATTTTTCCCGAAAATCCATTGTTTTTGAAATATTTAGATTTAAATTTTCCAAATGAACACCCTGTACATGTATCTTGTAAAGTATGGTAAATGGAACAAAATTATTACAATATATATTTAATGTTTCTTTTTGCTTTATAAAACCATGCAACAAAATTCTTCAAAATTGGATTCTTCCTTAATATTTTTTAGATAATAAATTTTGAAGAATTTTATTCCATAGTTTTATAGAGGATAAAATGCAGTACATTTTTATTGTAAGAATTTTGTTATATCTACCATACGTTTCAAGACATATAGTATAACAGTAGGTGTGTTTACATCCCAAAAAACTGAAAAGTTTCCTGGAAGGTTTAACAAAAATTGGAATTTTTGGGGTATCGAATTTCCCTTATCAGTTACACTTGATATATATTATACTTATACTTATATATGTTATACTATTTCTACTTTTATGTTCTGCTATCTCATCTCTTTGTTTCAAAGATAGACGACCCGTGCTTGCAAATTTGCACGAGGATACGAAACATAAAGTAGCGAATTAGTCTGGTAGAAGTAACACGTCAGTGGCCTTGAACAGTCAGTTGATTTTGATTCGATTATAGTCCTTCAGTTTGTCGTAAGAGCAGCAGTACCTCACAAGAAAGATCAACATTGCATCAGATTTCGTACAATTAATTATCAACTCTGCTTAAATCGTACTTAACTTATCTAAAATCGTATCTAAATTATCACCGATTCGAGCACTTCTTGAGTCATTTCGAAGTTAGACGTTAGATTTCTTTGTTAGGGAAGCAGAAACCGCGTAACTGTTGATAATTTCAAAAATGATAAGCCGAGGGATAACTTCTCGGTATCCTTCAGATGTTAATTAATTTTGCTTTGATTAGAGCACGCTTCAAGTTAAACCTATTACACTATGTTATGCAACATTACTTTAATCTACGACTTTAACATAAAGAAGTTGTGTAATACTGGGGTCTGAAACATTATGCAAACTATTAAGCATAAAATGGTTCAGTTTGAGGGTCTTATTGTGTTAAATTTTAAATTTGATCCGCATTTTTGAATGTAGTATTTATTTTGCGATTTATTATTATTTCACAAAATTTTATAAATATCATACGGTGAAGTAAACGAAGATTCAAAATACGAGTAAAATTATAGTAGAAATAGTTTGCATTTTTCAATGTATAAAAGAGAATGACCAGTTTGGATTGCAAATAATCATTTCAAATATTTGCAAGCACAAAATACTTTTTACCTACTAATTACCTACTTTACTTATTATCTATATATTGAATTATTGGTGTAATATTTTATATAATTTCTACAATATTGGTATACGAATCCTATCATATTAGTATACCAAGTTTCATTGCATTCCAGACTCTATATTTTCCACCGTATAAAAGATTACAAAATCTTGGTGTAATATTTTACATAATTTCTACAATACTGGTATACGAATCGTATCATATTAATATACCAAGTTTCATCCATTGCAGACTCTATATTTTCCACCGTATAAGAGATTACAAAATCTCGGTGTAATATTTTACATAATTTCTACAATACTGGTATACGAATCGTATCATATTAGTGTACCGAGTTTCATTGCATTGCAGACTGTACGTTTTCCGCCACATAAAAGATTACAAAATCTTGGTTTGTGGCGGGGATGGGACAATAGGATGGGTGCTGCAGTGTTTAGACAACGTAGGTCAGGACAGCGAGTGTTCCTCACCTGCTTGCGCCATCGTTCCTTTGGGAACAGGAAACGACCTTGCGCGTGTCCTGTGTTGGGGTGCCGGTTACACAGGTGACGAGGATCCTTTGAATTTACTGCGAGACGTGATCGATGCCGAGGAATCGCTGTTGGACAGATGGACCGTGGTGTTTTATTCGGAAGAGAAGGAAGACAAACAGTTAGCCCCCAATACAGGAGGTTTGTAAAATTAATATCAACCGTTATTCCCTCGACGAACAATACTTTTGAAAAATTACTAAAGAAAAATTTCACGAATAAAAATAATTAACGACTTTATCTCCATTCAAGTGGGTATCATAAATCACGTGATATGAAACCGCAATATTGTCCCGATAACGGGACAAGATTTTAAGTTCAAGTCGATCGGGAATCAAGTGGCGGAAACAGAAATTTCAAATATGGAGGTCGAATTTGATTACGTCTGCATTCATGCGCAAAAATAATTATCTTTCTGTAATTGCAAATTCAATCTTCTTCC
Organism: Ptiloglossa arizonensis; assembly: GCF_051014685.1. Classification (NCBI taxonomy): domain Eukaryota; kingdom Metazoa; phylum Arthropoda; class Insecta; order Hymenoptera; family Colletidae; genus Ptiloglossa; species Ptiloglossa arizonensis. The sequence goes on from NC_135055.1 coordinate 11,656,523, forward strand.
TATTTCGCTAGTATATTTAGATGTTCGTGAATATCAAAATAAAATATATTAAATGCTGAAAAAAAAAAATATAATTAATCGATAGTGGGGAGGTATCTACCCTTTTGTCTACTCTCTTCTTGGATGCACCACTGAAATAAAATACAGCAAAAAATAGGAATATCTGAACTTAAATTCGAATCGGTACCTCTAAATGAACCAACGATTGGTTACAAAATGTTCTTTTCGTTATTGTTAATACTATTGATTTAACTATTCGCCTTTCTTATTAAAAGATCGTTCAAAATGGAATGATAAAACGTTACTTGATTATCGTGACTGGTTACGTCAAAAATTATATCTAATAAACCGAACTGTTTGAAATTCCAGTAAATATTGTACACCGAACATTTCGTTTAAAGTTACAAATTACACTAAACTATAAAATTTAACTGTCAACTAATCGAAAGGTGAATCGGAAACAATGGACTCGAAAAACGACATTTTGCACGTAAATGTTCCAGGAGCTGGTGCGCCGAGCGAAGACAATACGCAAATATTCGTAATGAACAACTACTTTGGAATTGGTCTTGACGCTGATTTGTGTTTGGACTTTCATAACGCAAGAGAAGAGAATCCAAACAAATTCAATAGCCGATTGCACAACAAAAGGATGTACCTGACGATGGGTTTGCGAAAAATGATCAAACGAAAACCTTGCAAAGACTTGCACAAAGAGATTCGATTGGAGGTGGACGGAAAGCTTGTCGAGTTACCTGAAGTCGAAGGGATAATTATTCTTAATATTTTAAGGTATAGTTAAATCATTTCTGAAGTCCACGATCGCAATTGTCTAACGTTCCTTCGATGATTTTCTTCTTGGACAATGTAGTTGGGGTTCTGGGGCAAATCCCTGGGGACCAGACACCAAAGAAGATCAATTTTATACGCCAAATCATTGGGACGGGATGTTGGAAGTGGTCGGTGTCACAGGTGTGATACATCTTGGACAAATTCAATCTGGTTTTCGTGCAGGATTGAGGATAGCTCAGGTAAAATTTTATTCGACGATTAAACGCTCACGTGTTTTATTATTGTTCCTCGGTGACAAAAATATTGCATAGAAACAGTGACTGACTACTAATAATCAACTACGAACATTCTAATCAGAGAACACTGTGTCTGTGTTCGTTCGATCAAATATACCAAACATTTGGTAATCGGAAAAATTCTAATACCACACTCTGCAATCGCGAGAGTTTGTCACAAATTTAAACAATACGCTCCGAATAATGTACAAAACACCCCAGAATTAAATTATTTTCTTAACGAACGATTATAGCGTTGAAGATTTTCTACTCGAAACGCGACAATGTGTACTGATAATCAACGTCTAAGTACGTAGATAGTAAATACACATCTAAAGAGATGTAAAAGGAATCTCTTTTCGAAAAAACGATCAGTTTCTTATTCGTAATGAATACCTCTCGATAGAATTTACCAATTTGATATTTGAGAATCAATTTTCCTTCAAATGATAAATTCTTGGTCAATAATCGACTTGTACGATCTACCGAGAAAGTCGAGCACGAAATTTCCTCGTTGAACTTTTAAACTAATTAAATTATCGATAGTCGAGATACAACTCGAACTGTTCCTTCCTGCTCGTCGTAAAATAATGAATATCGTCTCTATGTCTCTCACAGGGAGGACCTCTCCATAGAAATGATCAATTTGATATTTAAGAATCAATTCTCTTCCAAATGATAAATTCTTGGTCAATAATCGACTTGTACGATCTACCGAGAAAGTCGAGCACGAAATTTCCTCGTTGAACTTTTAAACTAATTAAATTATCGATAGTCGCGATACAACTCGAACTGTTCCTTCCTGCTCGTCGTAAAATAATGAATATCGTCTCTATGTCTTTCACAGGGAGGACACATAAAGATTCATTTGCACTCGGATACACCGGTACAAGTGGATGGTGAACCGTGGGTCCAGAGTCCGGGGAATATCGTAGTATTAAAATCAGCACTGAAGGTAATCTTGGTACAGACACCAGTAACAACCCCATAATTCCGTTGAAATATAGAACAGAGTGGGTGTAACGCACCGTAAGAACAAACACTAAAATCCCCTCAATGTTTGACGCCGAAACACGCAAACCTTGCCCCCCCCTATTTTTGCATCCACTTTGTGTTGCCCACTTAACCCTTTGCATTACAACTTCTCTCTGCAGCAATTAGCCCCCAATTTTACGTGTATCGATGTTACACATTTTTTTAATTACAGTGTTTTCGACATAGTAGAACCTAAGTTCTCCAACGTGTTTATTGGCACATTGATCTTGGCATGTTATTTTTTGCAAAAGGCTAGAACAGGGCACGAAAAACATGCTGGAAACTGTTATACATTTCTAGATACATTTCCCATGCCGACACGAACAAATTTTACTTTTATTGTACGTTAATAATATTACGGTCAAACGTTACGTTGTTATAAAATTATAATATAAAATAATAATGATTACAAATTTACAACTCGATTAACTTTCTCTGTCCATGTAAAAAGATTCTCAGAATCGTTTAGTCGGTGTATCATCGATTCAATTCTAACGATAATTGAAATAAAGATTCTTTAATATTCGCGTAATACTATGATTCTTTTTACACCGAATAGTCCAGGAAGAGATGTCAATATTTTGCCAGTAGATTCTGCAAGAATTTTTAAGCGACAAGTGTTACATATGTACGTAAAATTCATACTGGTTCTTAAAATATTATTCTATGTAGGATGACTTGAAATATAGAACACTCGAGTATCTCTCTTCAAATTCGAAGACACGTTATTTTTATAGGGCTCGTGTTTTCAGGTCACTATCGTTTCTTTTTATCAAATAGAATCGCTTACTTTTACATTTTGCACATTGCACTCGACGCTAACAAGAAACACTATTTAATCGATGTCAAAATTGCACGGACACTGTTATTTAACTCGAAAATATTTATCGCAAAAGTTACAAACAAAAAGAAGAGAAAAGAAAGAAGAAAAGTAAAGGAAGGACAATGAAAGAACAGCCTGTTGAAAATTATTTATCTTTATCGCATAGAAGTAAATTACAACAAACGAATGATAGTAGAGTAACGATAGATAATGATTGTTTAAAATAATAATAAATAACAATAACGAAATAACAAGCGAGGATAATTGTCTATCGGATTTCAGATCATTTTGTCGATCAGAGAACATAAAAAACTGATCAAAATTTTGTTGGTCTCTCAAGGTCGCACCAACTTCCACCAGCATCTTCGATTAATATTTACGTAACTTTTACAATATATACTTTCGAGTTGTGCGCAAAAATCTCAACGATTTTCACATCGATCGAACAGTGTTTCTCGTATAGATACGATCGTGTTTCGTAAAATGTCTCCTGAAGCCAGAAATACCGAATCGAGGAACGGAATTGATCAGGTCGCGAAGTGAATTTTGCAAACCACGACTTTGTGAATCGAATTCGATCGAAATCACCGTTTCGTTTTATTTTAAGCACGCTTAAAACACAGAACGCCAGACATCACCGATACCTAGAAGACACAGTTAGAGTGCAAGGGGTTAACGATCGTTGGATAAAGTCGATGCTCACGATATTTACGTATTTTCGTCGTCGGTAATCACTCACTCTGCTGTTCGATTTCACGCAGAACGATGGGGCTCTATCTACATACATATTTGTCGCACGTTGATTCTCTGCAGGAGCATCTGTATGTGCTAGCCGCTAAATCTTACTTATCGCGACGCTCTGCGCAGTCTCCGTAAAAGCATAACCCAACTGCCTGGTGTCCGGCAGCGCATGCATTCCTCCCCCGATCGCACACTGACTAATATCTCCTTGTTCCTTTGTTCACTCCAGGCTACCATGTTGAAGAAAAATAAGATCAAGCGTCGGAATACAGAACCGTCGATTCCGCCCGCTAATGGGGAGGGGGGCAAGAGCACGGACGAGTGTACCAACAAAACCTAACCTCAACTTGCAACTAGTCGATCGATTAAATTCATGATTCAAGTTTACGACCAGTGCTCCGCCTAGACTCCCCGATTGTGCAAATTCTGCAACAATGGGAGGGAGTTTCGGTGTGGCTACGCCATGCGAAAGATGTACACTACATGTATTTCCTGTATAGTAAATGTCCATTCGATGTTTCCGTCGCATGTAGCCCTCTGTGCCACTATTATCGACGTATCGGGGCGATTAACAAATTCTTGTCGATCATTCTTGGGCAAGTTTCTCGTCGCTTGAAACAACAGACTTGTCTTTCGATCGTTAAACGATCTTTGGACTCGTACAACTTTCGAGGGAGGAAATCACTTGCAAATCAGATGCACTTGGTTGTTCGTTGTCCTCCATTGGTATTCGAGATGCGATATTTTTAAAATTTAACGTTTTGAAAATTTAACTGAAAATTTTTCTATGAAAAAACTCCATCGACGCTTCCCGTGAACAATTCTTTCTCTACGATCGCGACGATCGAACGAGCAACGATAACTCGAAGACGATGATTTCGCTGATAAATTGAAGTTATCGAAGCCCATTCAGGAATTTATTAATCACCCTAAATGCTCAACGTCGTTCAAGCTTGTTGTTACACAGTGTTGTAAAAAATTGTAGGTCCGATCACATTCGAACGACACACTTAACGAATACCGAACAGTGAACAATAATCGTATCGTGATGTTACGTAAATTTTGAGATTAATCAATTTTGAAAAGAACTTGATCCAGTATACTCGTTTTACTTATTTTTAATACTTGAATAAATATTTAAAATTCTGTATAATTGACTCACCCTTTTCGAATCGCGTTCTTATCGAAATTCATCGGTAGGCAAGTATTCTTTCGTTCGAGAATAATTTGTTTTTTCATTCCCGAGAGGTTATAAAAATAATATTTCGAAAATGAAAAATATTTCACTCCTATTTCAAATACAACTTGCACGAGTACAAACTTCTTTCTTATGGTAAAACCTACACTTTTTCACAACACTGTGTGTGATCTAGTTGTTATGCATATTTTTTCAACTAGTATTTTTCAGCTTGAGGCATTAACACTTTAAGGACCTTGCGAATTTGAATATATTAAAAAAAAAAAAAAACGGATCAAACTGTCCAAATACAATCGCGAAATAGTTCCCCGAACTCTACACCACAGGGTACAGATTCGTTCTCCATTGGTCTCGATTCTGAATTCTCCAAAAAAGATTTTTCGTAAACAAACGTACCGATACTCGGTTCGTTCGATAACAATTGGCGCCATAGATTAGGTATCGCGCGTGCTTTACGAGAATCGGTAACACATTCGATTTACGTAACCAAGCTAAGAAGAAGCTTAAAAATCGCGATGCACGAGTCGAGTTTTTCGCTCAGTAATTGCGTACACGCTGTTCTATTTATCGAATGCTCTCCAGAAAAAAATCCAAAAACTCGTTCGACGATTCGATACGCGTGGACTAATAAAAAAAACAAGCGGAGATACCGGTAACCGGTCCTTCGAGTGTTAATTTACTCTTTGTTTCTACTTCTTTTCGTGTACGAAAATCCTCTTGTTGGTCCGTGAGTTCTGGCTGTGTAAGGAGTGCGAGGTATTGCTGTTTACTTGGTCACTGGCATTGACATTTTCTCAATTGCTCCTTTGTGCGCCCCCTGTGACCCTGTCCCTTCCTAGGCCACGATGCTGAAGAAGACCAAGGGTAAAATGAAACGGCGTAATACAGAGTCCAGCATGCAGCTGGCCCTTCAGGCCGCGCCCTCGAACGAACCGGAACCAGAAATCTTCTGAGTGACCGAACGGTCCCTGTGCAACGAGGATGTCGCGCCACGAGTACCACGTATTTCCGTGGGGAAACGGCACAGCTCTATCACACGCAACAAACGAAATCGGCCTCGAAATTCGTCTGTCTGACCGCCCCTACACGTACGAAACTCGAACGTGAGCGCGATGGTGAAATATAGAAAAACGAAAACAACAACACTCGAATCCGATCACAGGACCGAGGACAACGCTACGGGGCTCCTCCAAGAACGCCAGGATCGAGAAAGGAGGAGAATAAAAGAAAAAAAAGGAAAAAGAATTACAAAAAAAAAAAAAAAACACTAAGGAACCTACGCGTACATATAATAAGGTTGAAAACTTCAAACGCAGGATAAAAAAAAAAACAAAAAACACCGCTCGTCTACGGACACTTTATTAACGAACTCGAGTAATCTTTAATGTCCCCTCCCGATTTGCTAGGATGAAAAATAGATCTCATTTTTAAATGTTAAATAATCATTATATAGCATTGTACGTAGCTGCGATCGATATTTTTTTAGTAAAAAGAACAAAAAAAAAAAGACGATGGTGACACAAGTGAATGAAACTCGACAACTTACAAGAACGAGGCGAGAGAGGTATTAGAGATGGAACGACTATATCGGCAAGTACCAGTATCGCGAAGCAACATTACCAAGAAGAAGAAAGCAACATTGATCGTACATTTCCTACCCTTTAATCGCTTTGAACAGCCACTACCTTCCGTATTTGCGTTTTATAGCCAGTTATTTGGTCCCGGAATGAAAGAAGGGAAAAGTGAACCGTAATTGTACATGACGTTTCGTATGGTATTTTACTAATCCACGATGAGTAATTGTGGGTACGATAAAGATCTGTTGTTATTAATATAATATATATAAATAAATATAAATATATATATATATAATATTTATGATTAAATATTAATATATTTACAAAAGAGTAACGTATTAGTATTACGGTTTTAAGTTGTGATAACTGTTGTGCGTCTGGCTGCTGGGCAGTCTGGAATTTATAAAAAAAAAATGGAAAAAAAACCAACAAATTACCAGTGGCAGTCAGTCATTTTATAGGTTACGATGAGAACTGAAACGTGAGAATGCGGAGAGAGAGAGAGAAAGAGAGAGAGAAGAAAAAAAAAAAGTAACTATTAACGCTGCGAAACGTGTGATTGTATACGCGGTTCGGTAGGGTTAATGGAAAAAATCGTCGCGTCGGGCGAAGCGCTTCGCCGAATCGTTCCGCAATGGATATAAAAACAGTTGAAAACACGGCGTGCATAGACTGCACGCCGTGCTATTGTACGGGACGATTCGGCGATGCTCGCTTCACCCTTTGGCTCCAGCAATGTCCCCCTTAAACGAGTGAGGGGTTGCACATTGCCGGAGCCAAACTTTAGGAGAAGAAACAAACATACACCTACACGTACATACACACCCACGCGCATAGACACGTACACGTAGACACATTCCGCTGTAAGACGGGTGAAGGACATACGGATATGTACATTTCTAAACTATGCCAAACGAAAAAGTATAACGACAACCTGTAACGTGTCAACACTTTCATAACGATCGGATACCTCTCTCGATACCGGCGCTCGCTTGCGATGGATTAAACGGGTCGTGCTCCGCGCAGGCTCGATGAAACGTAAGCGTGGCGCCGCAGAAATATTATCGAGAGAGGGGGGGAGGGGTGGGTTAGAGGGAGAGGGCCACGCGATCGGCCCTCGCCCTCTGAAAGTGAACGCGAACGCGACTCGACACAGCTGAAGAGAAACATCGTGGATCGTGTTCATAATTTTTTTCGACCTTAACGATTTTGGCATCATACGTATTAAGAGACAATTGACGGTGCCAAACAATTGTACATAGTAACGAGAACAAAAAAAGAAAAAGAAGGAAAATAACAGAATACTTGTAAATGTAGGTGATAAAACAAAAATCGTTATTCAAGCGGCAAGAACGGGACGGATTATTAACCGTTGTCATCTCGGACATCGAACGATCGTCCTCACATCCCCCGACCCCCGTTGGATCAACCAAATGGGGATCCACGGGGGGAATTCTAGGTTAATGAAAACGTGTCGCGTGTGTTTCGATTGGCCGTCAGGATGGATTGGATGCCTTTAACGCGCGTATGGACGGAGAAAGAGGGCGGGGTAGGGAGGGGTGAGGTTAGTCGTGGTTTTAAGAGAGGAGTTTCGGATATGCGCGCGATTTGGGTATTTTTGTTTGCGTTTACGTGAACGCTTTTGTAGTGTAAACGCCTCCTTGTGCACCTCTAGTTATCTTAAGTGGATCCTCTTGTATACCCGTGTGCGGGTTCCTCGGTTTACGAGGAAAACGACCGCGGTGGAACAATTTTCGAAATTCATCGCGGGAGACCGTCATTTCCGGATGGTTGACTTGGCCTCCCACTTTTTATTGGGCCACAACCTGCCAATGGTGCACGGGCTCAGTCGTTCATTCTTGACATCCGGTACGAGAGTATGAATGGCGCATCGGCGGCAGATTGGAGAGCACGTTCGTTTGTTAAATTTTACCGTGAAGCTCTAGTGTATTTCGCTGTTGCTGTAAACGGAGATAGTGTTATTGAAAAAAAAATGAAAAAAAAAAGATACAACAACAACAACCACACCAAGCTACGAACAATTTACGTATATTGTATGTATGTGTCCTGAAAAACGACAACACAAAAACCTAGCTGTTACGACTGAATTCGTTTCCTGTCCTGTCGACGACATGCTATTGTAACACACGAATTACACGTATACACACATGCACAGACACGAATATTTGCTGCGGGTGCGATTTTTGTTCCGATTTTTCCTTCTTGTTTTCTTCTTTCTTTCTTCTTCCTTTCTTTCTTTCTTCTTTTTTTTTCCTTTTTTTTTTTTTCTTTGGGGGGAGACGAAACACCTTTTCCTGCGGGTTTCACGTTCGCATTGCATTTTTGTAGATAGATAGACTTCCCGAAAACGCGGTTCTGTATTATTTTCTATCGATTAGAAAGCGAGTGAGAGAGAGAGAGTGCGTGCGAGAGAGAGAAAGCGAGAGCGAGAGAGAGCATTGTAATTATGGGATCGGATGTGACACGTTTAGGAATGATTTTTCCTTCGAGTATCTTAATTTTAATGTCCAGATTATATACATAATTATAACGACATACTATGTGAAAAATAAATTTGTTGTATTATATCAATACAGTAGTACTGTCGTACAAATTAATTGTTGTCGTTATGAATTTCCGTTTTCGTTCCGTCGTCGTTTCGACGCGCGGTACACACGTTCGACTGTATTTTTCTTTTTCTCTCCTTTGAATCGTGCCTTGGCGCGTGTTACGAAAAAATTTTTAATATTACACAAACTAATGTAGACTCGATGCAAATTACATTCACCGTTTTCCGTTTCGTTTTCCCACGATGGTTTTTCGCGCGTGAACACCGTTATCCCGATTCCTGAATCCATTCTATAGTATACGTTTCATCCATTTTTAGCGCCGAACCAATTGTGTAATTCGTTACGAGCGAGTATCTCGATAATCGGGAATGTCGCTAAAAAGCTTAACGGTGAATTTAAAATTAGAATTCGTTCAACATCGTCGTGTGTTTTATATCTTAACACTTGGCCGATTGCTGTCGCGTATACGCGATTTCGTTTTTTCGATCTCTACGTCATCGTCCACTCGACCCGTTAAGTTTATTTAAGTTTCACTCTTGCGTCGTATGTTCGTTACGGTACCTATGTTTATAATTCCTTACAATAATATTCGGTATCGTCTACGTTTAGTTCGCTGTGCGAAAATTATATCCGTTACACGTAAACGATTATTAATACGCATCGATTCATCGATGCAAGTTTGTACGAGATAATCGTAATTCGTACGATAGGAGTAATTTTGCTAATAAATGGCATTGGATAACTAATCGATTTCGTTTGGACTTCGATAGAGAAATTTCGACAATTAACTCGAGAGAAAATGTTCTATTTCGTACATACGTTCGATGGAGAAGAAAAAATCGTCGGAAAACTATACGGAATTCGCCTAAACGAAGAGATGATAATCTAACGATTACGCGGTATCGCAAGATTAATAAAGCATTAAAGCGGAAATTACATCTTGCTTTGAAATATACCATTCCATAGATAACTATGAAATGTGTTTTATATAATGAAGTAAATAAAACTATTCGTTTTTATGTATGTAAACGAATAGAAAATGCACAGAAATGTTTGTAAATAATAGAGGAATTATTTATAGACACGATATCTAAAAACTTTATTTCGTAGATAAAGATTACATCGTTTGTAGATAACAGAGGAATTATTTATAGATACAACATTTAAAAAGTTTATTTCGTTTCTCATACATATTAAGAACTATTTTATAATTACATATTTATATAGACACAAGGAAACATCGAAATACCTAAATTCTGCTACAAAATAGTTTAGGGATTAAATTATTACGTATACATAGTCACAAATTTTTATACAATTATATTTGCCTATTTCAGGAAGCCTACGATGACAATCAAGAAGCTTCGTACAAAGCATAAATTCTTTGTTTTCTTATTAATTATGATCGTATTGTTCATTGACAGGATTAATACGATGACTCTTAAAGGTAGTAAAGGTATAATTTCGTTTATGATAAAAATTATAGTTAACGATTGGAACTTCTTTCCAATTGCTCCGAATTTTATGCAGATCGTTGTAAACAAAAACGTTTCTTTTTTTCATCTATTTTAGAAATTTACGTCGGTTGTAAAAATGTTCGGGGATAAAAATGATGTAAATCAATATAAGAATTCGAATTTAAAGATACGAAATATTTCAAGAAATCTAATACACAAATTAGGTAACGTTAGATAAAATTGTACTAATAAAAGAGGTAGATAATTTAAAACTGAAAATCTACGCCCGAAATTAATCACAATGATCGGAACTATATATAATTTAATACAGGAAATATTGAACAACCTTTTTCTTTATTCGATTATGTAACAAACAAAAATACAATGGAATGTTTGTACATTATACGAAAACAAAGAAATCTACATATTTACTATGTTCACAAAACACTGAAAGAGAAATTATACTTGGTTCAATTTAAAATTATTAACCAAAAATAAAATACTATTTTAACACATCTTTTTACTACCTAAATTTGGTTCACTGTTGGATCGTGAAAAATGCTACAATAACTAACTTTGTATATACATTCCGTACCGTACAAATGATTACTGTAAAACCCGGGGAAAAAATAAAGTACTTACTTTTTAAAACAATACTCTTCCCTAATTCCTCAACGTACGAAGATTTCCGATCTGTAAACAATATATTGAACCGGTAATTTTGATAACTTGAAATTATTTAAGATTCGATCGCGTGTTCTAATTTATCGGAAGACTTAACACATCAACGTAACTCGATTATTTTTCTTCTTGACATTTTAATTATACCGAAATAAAGATGGAATAAAATGTATGTACAGATTTCTGACTGTTTCGTATAAATTGTTAAGTAGTGCGGATAGAAATTTTATCAAATAAAATCTGTGAATAGATTTTCCTGTACAAACTTCAACTTGACAAATATCGATCAACTGTTAATTAATGTGTTTTCTCGGTAAGTGGAGTAGTGTATTACACAATATATATTTATATATATATTATACATGTATATATACATATATATATAAACATGTGTAAATGTTTACAATACTTTATGGCACGGAACCGCGATAACAAAGTTCGAATTAATGTTAACCGATCCGAACGATGGTAATAGTAAACGAAACAGAGATTGCGCGCATAAAAATATTTTTAATGCGTTCGATCAATTTCTTTTTGTATAATTTATGGACTTAGATAAAATAGGATGTAGAAAGACAACAGCAACAGAATACGACTATGCGTTCAATAGATCGTCGTCACTATCCGTTTGACACTGAGTAGGGTCAACATCGAGCAGAAGACAAGCCTCCTCTGTGGTGTCGACCTAAGATACAAAATATATGAATTAACGATTATTTAATCAACAGAGTAAATTTTATCTTTTACAAGTTCTACATCGGTGGCAGCGGTGTTGCTACTTGCATTCGTAGATACTAATTTTTATTAAAGATATTTTAATCAGTAAGCAATTTTATCTTTCACAACATCTACACTCATAATAACGGTATTGCTACTTCAATTCACGGATTGTAATTTTTACTAATAATTTCTTAATCGGCAGACAATCTTTCACAATTTCTAGATCAACAACAGTGGAATCGCCAACTGAGTTAATAGAACATTGCTCAATATATCAATTAATTACTCAAACTCAATACGTCAACGTCGTTCAAAATGGGAGCATTTTGTTTTTCAAATCGATATGCGTTCCCAATCGTTGAAACAGTTTCATAAAATGAGAAAATTCGCCGTTAAAGTCGGTTTAAATATTGGAGAGCGTTTTTAGACCTCAAAGGGTTAAATAAAATAAGCGAACAATCCGTCTCTAAACTCGAGTAATATTTCTCCAGTTTTGTTCCAAGTTTCTTAGTAGATATATATTACTAAGTGTTAGAGTAAATAAGAATGGTTAATTTACGATTAAAAAGGGTAAAAACAAGAACGTTGCATTCAAATCCAACATCGTGTACACAGCATAACACAAATCGTTTTTATGATATTTATAATGTAACGTGATTTCTTTCCGACGTGTTTTCAACGATAATATCGTTTACAAGGTGAGTGAAAGATATCTGGTGGAAATAAACGATTAAAGTATTCTTTCGTACAAAGGAGAACAATAATTATGATAGTGGATAAAGTGTATTCAAATGTGGGCAAACTGAACGAATCATCATCTCTTTGTATTTTTACCTATAAAATAGTCGAAGAACGAAGAAAATCATCGATTATAAATTACATTTTTGACAAAAATATAATCGATGCATCGAACGCTTGATAAACTTTATCAGTTTTACGTCAATTATTTAATATTTACGACCGTTGATTCGGGGCAGCAAGTAATCAAATGTTACGATCATGAGTATCCGGCCATTTCCTTCTGCTACGGTTACAAGTTCATCCGACTATTGATTATATCAGAAAAAAAACGTTGACAGAATGTAAATATGTATGTACTTACATATATCGATTCAAACGATAATCACCATAGCGATTTCTTCGAAGCGTGCATTATAGAGTGAACAGACAACATGTGTGTACTATAGAGTACCGTGTTATAAGAGTGTAACGAATACTTACAATAATTTTTGCAACGCATTATATCGACACTGTGTTATAGGTAAGTTACCTGTATACAGGGTGAAACATTTACTCGTCTACTTTTGATAGAACAAAATTATTCGAGAGGGGGATCTGACATAAAAAATGTAAAGGAAATACGAAGATAAATTTCATTCTTTCGAATGGAATACTCCTTTTTATTTATTTATTTATTTATTTATCTTCCGATGGAACACTTTAATGCGTACAATGATCTGTAACGGAAGGGTGTTTAAGGTCGTTGAAGATTAACTACGAAGAAAAATATTTTGTCGGTATTGTGACTTTAAAACTGTACACTAGTAATCGCTATAAATATCTTTCGGGTAAACATTTTATCACGTTGTACATTTCTCATTTACATATCTGTATTTGTAAATTTTGACAATCTATGGTAGGATAATAGCTAAACTAAGCTCCATAAATTTATTCATTTTTCTTATTGCGTTATAGAGAAACAAAAACAGTTAGTATAATTTTTATATACATAAACTCATACCATATTAATTATAAGATGAATGTCGAAATAAAAGATAAGCTGTAAGTTTGTACACCGAAATGTATACATATATATATCCTGATTGTCAATATTGCACACTGTCCATATCGAATCGTTGTAAAACATGCTTTGAGACTCGAGATTATTATCATTTTATTATTATCATTTTGAACACTTGCATTTGCAATGTGGATGTACGTAAGTAAGAAATTTAGAAAACATTTTTCGATTTATTTCTCAAAATTGAATACTTTCCTTCGTAATTGATCTTTAACGACCTTGAATCCCCTGCAACATTAAATCATCGCGCGTACCTTAAAACACTCCGATAAAAGTAAGTAAAAAAAACATAAATATCATTAGATGTAGAAAAACGAAGTTGATCTTTGTGTCTCCTCTGTATCTCCACCAATAACAAAAAAAGAAAACGTCAGATTACGTCCCCCATGAAATCAATCAAGATATGTGGATTTAAGTATGTTTCAAGCATTTCGTTCCTATCACCGGAAGTAAATAAATTATTCGGATGAATGGTATTAAACGAAGTTCCCTACGTATAATAGGTCGGTCAATAAGTTTCGTCGTTCGATGAAACTTACTGAACAGTATTGTTCAATGTAATACTCTTCAATAAGTTTTATCGAACAAAACTTATTGAACAATCTAGTATATGTACATATGTATATGTGTAGGTTTGTATATATGTGTGCATGTAGGTTTGTACATATGTATGTATGTAGGTTTATGTCTCGTGTTTACAATTGAGGAATCGAAACCGAAATTCATAATTGTTACTGTTCAGTTTCTTCCGAGAAAACCAAAATTCTGGTTAACAATCTAAACAGGTTTTTATTTCATGCGATTGTAATTAATTTCTCGTGAACGTGACAGAGAAAATGGTCTAAAATGTGAAAGTTTTCAAACGCATGCTGCCCTCTGACAGTCTCGCCTTGAGCTGATAGATTTACAACACGTAAAATCCCGGTGCTCCATTGTTCAACATCGTTTGTTCCTGGTCAACACATGGATCGTAACAAAAAACAAAGGATTCGTTTTTGAATCGTGCTAGCCCCATTAAAAGATTTTCAAAAGAATCGACAGCGTTCGCATTGGGTACAAAATTATTCAAAGAGTGTTGAACAGCAACAGTACAGAAAAAGAAAAATGGCGCTGAATGATGTGTGTTAGTGGGAGTATTTTTGAAATTTATTTCTGTATTTATTACCTGAAAATTTTGCACAATCGTGTCTTTGTCTTTTTTTCGATAATTAGCAGCCGTGTTCTAAAAATTATACGAATTAAAATCGGGTAGGTATTTTACGTTAATACACGTGAAATACTACACGTGTGTTTAAATATGCGTGAAATACTAAACGTGTATTTAAATATGCGTGAAATACTAAACGTGTATTTAAATATGCGTGAAATACTAAACGTGTATTCGTATACTTAAAATTACACGTATAGAAATACGCGTACGTTAAATACACTTGAAATAAGAATCTTTAATATATTTCAAAATGGCGCGGCAAATTTTAAAAACTTCAATGGATTCTGTGTCTGCGAAAACTACATTTGTTTAAAACTTATCCAATGAAGAAATATTGATTTCAACGATTGGAGTGTAACCACATCAATAATCTTACATTAAAATTCGATTACAATCGTAACCAAAAGTATTGGATAAATTTCGATCGCGATCATAAAAGATTTTGCTTCTCTATTTACAATTGTAATATCGTCGTAGTAGAAACAATAATTTGTATGAAATTATTTTTAACGATTGCGATCGAAGCTCTTATTGATAAGTAAAGAAAATGAAGTGGATTAATTTTATAACATACCCGACAATATTGAACGCGACCACTGCCTCTTCTCGAAGAAAATGGATTCCAACAGGAACGAAAGCATGCTCTTTTATCCGGGTTTCGAAAATAAAGCAGCACAGCTACTAGGGCGATAAAACTCAGCACGATGCCTGCCACCGTGCCAGCTGAAAGAGATGAACCACACGATATTGTAAAAACAGATTTATGTAAATATCACCAGTTAACGCACGCACCGAAACAGCGATACAGATATGGCGAAACCTTGAAAATGTACAGACTGTCAACAAATCCTTTTCAATTTATTTCTTTCTTATTCTAGTACTTTATAATTTTTTCTGTTATACTTCTTTTTTTCGTTCGTGTTCGAACAAGAAATGCTTTTCGATACGTTATTAACGCTTGTCAGAATCAGAAAATGTGAAAGAAGTTAGTAACCCTGTGTCCTGAACTTGTCTCTACAAATGTAATATTAAAATTTGTTTAGTAATATAATGTAGAAAACAATATTTAAGAGACTCGTATTTGATAGGATGCTGTTTAAAATTCTTTTTACAGGCAATTGGAGTGGTTTTTTATGTTTTCGAAGTTGTGTCATACCTTCAAAAGAATGAATTTGCGGAGAGAGGTGCCAGGAAAAGAACAAGAGTTTTGTTTAAATTGTGCAGCGTTCAATGAGGAGTAAAAAAGAAATCAGAGAAAAGTTCGAAAATTTGTACCCGTGTTTCTGAAGTTGCTTTCCTTTTTCGAAATACACATATCGTGCAAGAAAATTCATGAAACAGAGCGATTTTATACAGTAGTGATATTTGAAATAATCTTGCAAATCTTAAAACTGAAGATTCACGGTGTTTAAATATACACTTCAAAGAATTCCACGTATTAAGTTTATTTTCTTTCCCCGATGTTGCTAAAGTCGCATTATCTTTGTAAAATACAGATTTTTCAGAGAAAGTTTCAAGGAATTGTACGCTTGTTTCTTGTATTAAGAATATAGTGATACGTTGTTACATTTTGTACGCGTGTAAATGTCTCTTGTCGCGTTGATAGAATGATCGAAAAGCGACAAAAAAATACAACGAATATATAAAAAAAGAAATTCGTTCCAAGAACATATTTTCAAAAATTCTTTGGACTAAAAATAAAAAATAATGTATCTTGCTATTTTCAAAAAATGTACTATTCGTACTATTGAAATTTTTATAAAAAACTGTATTTTTAATGTTCTAACCAGTCTAATTTATAACCGATAAAATCGAATATCAGCTACAAATCTTTAATTTTAAAAAATTTTCACAATCAGAGTAAAACGTCATCTTATTATCAGATATATACTAATAAAATTATCTTTATTAAAGTAGTTAGGATATAGTCTAATTACACTTTTGTAAGTTCATGACAATTCAAGATGAAAAATATCCAGTTATTTGTTCTTTTAAGAAACGTTACGTTTACCTATTTTGCAATATTTACAATAACAATGATACCATCATTGTTAAATTGATCCTTGAATACTTACTATGGCTAGGAGAAAAGTCTTGAACATCTTCATGGGTATCCGATGAAGCAGTAGGCTCTCCAGGAATCGATTTGCAATTGCAAGTGATATTAGTTTGCCATTCAAATTCCACGCTGCATTGCGACTCCTAAATTTAAAAACAAAAGAAAGTGGTCGATAAAATAATACACAGTTCAAAATATCAGAACGAAAGAAGATATACAGAGTGTTTTGTAACATGTAGTATTTACCTACTTTAGTGGTAAACAGAGGACATAAAAAAATGAAAGAAGTTTGTGCAAACACGTGCCCTATTTGACCTCGTTTTCAAGTTATAACCAGTTTTGTACTCTAGTAATAAAAAGCTCTAGGAATACAAAAATGGTATATTTCTACAACATTCGTAGATAAAAACCACTCCATGATAGTTTTGCTAAGCTTACCTACAATTATTTCTGATAAATCCCTCATTTACAATCTCAACATTATGTAATGAACACGGAAAAATACAAATCGCACAAGTGCACATACTCAGCTTACAATCTATACTCAATAAATACATTCAAGTATATGTAACACTCCAGGTGTCAAAGCTAAAGTTACATAGTAAATACATTCTTTCTCTTAAACTTATTACTAGTTATATTTTCTTATAATTGTAAACCAAAATAGGCTCTTGCACCACCTAATTAAAAGTGTGACATATAAAAATTAAAAATGAAAATTGAAGACATTTAAAATTACGAAGTTAAGATCCATAAGGTAGATTAATTATTACATATTTTTTATTTCCCTGCAATTGTTATTAAATATTATATTTGTTTTCAAAATAGAAATGAACAGGGTAGAAACAATTAACAATTTAATCAAACGAAAATGTCAATCTTTATTAAAATATATAGTTAAAAATTATCATCGTCAATGAAGAAAAAAAATATGTACTTTTCAATTTAATTTCATTGTAAATATCTGCATTTAAAAATGAATCTAAATTTAGAAACTAAAATAATTGTTAATCGCGACAATTTGCATACGAATTTTTCTTGCATGTAATAACAAATCTTTGTTTCTAAAAATTATATTCTTTTACTAATTGCAGCTTCGCACCGTGTCATTTTATTTATTTTTCTACATATTTTTTGCATAAGAACGAAATACATAATTACTCAATTTTAGGGTAACTATGTACAATAACTATGCTGCAAGTCATCCTCGAAGACCAAATTTTATATATAAATATGACAAAAGTTAGGTAACTCCAGAGATAATTAGGTTTTCTTATCTTATCAAGATTTTCTACGCTTCATAAAACTTTCAAGTTACAAGAAATGGTAGTGTACTTATGCGAATGGTTGCATTAAAGACACTAAGGGTTTTCCATAATGTACCATTAGGTTCCGAAGTTAACGAGACGACTAGCTAATTGCAAATGATATTATTGATGTAACAGTAAGGAATCTTTGGAAAAAGGAAAATAAGAAAAATATTCTATTTTCCAATAACTAAAAAATACGACAGTTTACTAGATATGATATTAGAAAATTTATTTCACATTTTTGTGCGTTTTCCAATTGAATGTGGATATTTTTCGCAAGTTCATCTGAATGTTATACATAGATAACATTGAATAATATTTACTTTTTCAAAATAAAGAACTTCTTTCCAGAACATATATTTTTGTATCATTATTAGTAAAACACTTGTTTCAGATGTACGAATTATATCTACTATATAACAGGTTATAAGAAACCAGAAAGTAGCATAAGAAATAATACCAATGTTACCTGATTGATACCTTATTAATAATAAATCAATCAAATGCGAAAACAAGGGTTGCCAAGTTCGTTCTAAATAGAGTTTAAAACGACTTGAATTCCATATATAGAACACCTAATCTAATCTAGAAATGAACTAGCTTTAGACAGATTATAAAACTTGAAACGTTAAACATACAAGGGTTGAAAAAGATCGAGAGATTCGAGCTTTGCAAAGAAGAATCGATAAGCGATGGAAATTCAAGATAACGTATACATATTTATTTTAAATGTAAAATAAAAATTTCTTAAATTTGAAAATAATTATTCAAATGTTAAATTATTAAATTCAAAACCTCTTTGTTGAACAATTGCTTTGTGTCGTATACAGCACATCATATAGTTAAGAAATTGTTCATATTTACATATTAAGAAAGAATGAATACACTTCATTACATTTTTAAATAATGATCAAAAGTAAATATTTATGAAAAGTATATATATATATATATATATTAAAATTTTGCTATTTTACAACAAAAATGAAACGTTTCATCGTTCAATAACAAAAAGTAAATCAATTTTAGTATTAAGCTGATATTTAATCACATTTTCTTTTTAATTCGGTAACTCAAAGTTCAATGAACTTAAATTAAACTGATATTTAATTTTATTTAATTTTAATTTCATTCAGGTAATAACTAAAGGTATAAAAGATTTAAAATTAAGTTGACATTTTCTTTTACAAACTAATCCGAATTATCAACTATAGTTGAAAAAATTACTCCCTCTAAAAATCTTCAAAATTGATTCGAAAGGATTTCTCTGTATACCTTCGATTAATTTTATCACGCAGTTACCAACGACGAGGCACTCCGTCTACCTATGTTGTTCAAGGAAAATATAAAAATTTCACCGTCAATACCCAGGTATGTAGAAGCTCATTAACGGATGAATCTTGATGAACCTTGGAAATCCCGAAAGTCAAGGGAAAACCTGGGGGCATGTCCTACGAAGAAAACCCGAAGCAGAAACCTGTTCCACGAGATGCAAATACCCAGGATATCGACCCGGTGTAATTTACCACAGTTTAACGGTTAAACGCAACCAAAAAATAGAAGATAAACGCGCAGATTGAGCTACCTTGGTGAAAAATCGAACCTTGGAAACCTTTGAATATTTTATCTTCGCATATTTTGCTATACGAATATTTTGGTATATCGAATACTCTGAGACAAACTTCAAGATATGTACAATTATTTAATGTACAAGGCATGGATTCGATCGATGATAAAACGAACGAATGTATTCGAAAAAAATTTGACTCGAGAAATTGCTCGACAAACGAATGGAAATCAGACATTTTTCTCATTGACGGATAAAAAATTATTTGAATTCCTGAAGTTCCGGGGCACGTGGCAAACGGTGGTGAAAAGAACGGAAACGGAAATAGTAA